>NW_017259353.1:1354559-1362296 GCF_001594045.1 Atta colombica
TTAAAAATGTTAAAATATATATAAGCATTACTCCAGAATTTTTACATATTTATTAAAATAATAAAAATTAATTTGAAACAAGAATGATCCATCGTGTGTAATAAAAGGGAAATAGTTGTGAACAATGTTTAATTTGTATTGTTAGTTCTAATATAATTTAGAGATATAATTTTATAATAATTTTTCTATAGTTGTGAAGAAAAAGAACTATTATTTTTCGTAGTCTGATGTTGCTAGAATTTTCAAACAGGAAGTAAATTGAAGAGATTTTCTAGCAATTTACAGCGGCTTTAAATTCCGCGCGTCTTGATATCAGCATATTCCGTCCAGATAGTGGTCCAGCGTTTAGTGGCCCATTACCCTTAGGCCATTCTTGATATCGTTGATGAAGTGAAACGCCCAGTCGGCAACCGTAACCAAACGATAAATCGAGTTTCTAAGAGCTCCTCCATAATTCTGAAAACGACTATGTGATCCATACTTTTAGCGTTGAAGGGTTTATCTGTTATTTAATGGTTGATTATATTCATCGCTGAGAGTATTAGGCTAATTATCGATACCGCATTTCGAAAATGTTAATTCCTCTATAGACTTTTATATCGCGAGAAAGTTCGGACTTTCTTAGATTGGAAAAAAGTTCTTCTTGGAAATAGAAACTTAAAATAATCGTCGATTCACATTTACAAATAAAACGAAGTTACATGAATATTCAAAACTCTTTTGTGGGGCGAATAAATCACGAGATTAGATACAGAAATTGCGAGAACACAAATCGAGAAAGAAAGATGAAAAAATTACAGATGTGTATATCGTTCATAAATCAAGAAAAGACATTGCACGTACGAGGATGCCACTGAGGAGCAAAGCTCTATCTGATCAATTTAGTTAAACGCCTTTACTATATTATTCTTAACTGATTTTCACCTTTTACCCTCTTATTTATTATAGAATGTGTTCTTCGTTTTTTTGCAGCTCTGTCCTCTAAGACGTATATGATAACAATAAAAAGAAAAATGCCAATATTTCCTAAAGAATTTCTTAAAGAATTTTAGATTTCTCAATTTAACTATTTACAATAACAATAATTTGTAGAATATTGTAAACGAGAAATAAATAACAATATTATTATGCAATATTCTCATTTTAATTTTTATTAAGTTTGTTCACTAGCTTTTTTTCATTAAATGACAACAAAAAGAAAAATCTCGTTGTTTCCTGTAAAAATTACAAATTTATCGATTTAACTATTTTCTGAATTACGAAAAATTAGTAATATTATTACATGATTTTCTCATTAACTTTCTTTATTAGATAGCAACAAAAAGGAAATCTTGTTATCTCCTTCAAGAATTTTTCGATTTTACCATTTATAATAACCGCAAAATATTCTGAATCGCGAAAAATTAGCAATATTATTATACGACTTTTTTATTTTAATTTTTATTAAATTTGTTCGCTAATTTTCCGTTTTTTATTAGATTCATAAAAAAGTAAAAAAAAAATTAGAATGTCCCAATTATCTTTCCGAGACTTTGTCCGTCTAATATCGTTAAACTAAAACACAGTAATTTGTCTTTCGAAATCATTGCAGGCTTGTGACGCTTGTTTTTTCCCGGTGAGTGCGTAGGCGTCCAATGGAAAAGACTACTACTGGGGTTTGTTCACCGGCGTGGAGGCCCTTAGCCTCACATTCTCCACCTCGGATGTGATGTTAATTGTACGCAAAGGAATAGCACACGCATATCCATTCATTCTTCGAAAATTATTTGGCTCGTGCTTACCTCGGCAATCGTCGCGACAAGATGGGTTTACCGAGCTGATTACTAGAGATCGCAATAATCCCAACGACGTGGATGCGGAAACAGAGTTACACCCGGGAAATATTCCAGCACGATCCAACTGGAGAAAATATAATTACGGAGCTCGCGAGCCGAGGTCGCGAACACGCCGTTCTGTGCTCGCTTTGCGGATCTGGTCGCTCTGCTGCAATTTCCTTAGCCTATGCTATCTGCTTACGCGATGCACGACACAGTTTTGTGTTTTCCGAAGCTGCAAGAGTAAATGCGATTACACGGGGTCGGACGAGATTGCGCCGTTGTTTGCACTTTGGATAAGTATACGGGCGTGTACAATTTTATTTTTATTCACGTTGTTGACTTATGTAATAAGCAATCTCGTAGAAACTTGAACGCAACGAAAGAAAAATAATTATGTTGCTTTTTCTGGATTTTAATAATCTAGTCGTTTATGAAATTTAAACAACGTTATGTTTATCGTAATACATAGGTTTCAAAATACATAGGTTTTATATAAAATCGGATTTGTTCCCTCTGCATTCTCGGTTCTTTCTATTCTTTACCGACATTTATGAGTACAGAATAATTCTGTCAATGGGATTTTAATGAAGTACTTAAAACTACTTATTGCCTAGTACTATAAATAATATAGTGCTATAAAGATAATCTCTTCATTTAAACAAAATCGTTACAAAATCCGCGATAAATAGCGACTTATTCACATCGCTCAGAAAAAGTGGTCTAATAATTGCGGTAGAAATATAATGCACTAAAAAAAACTCATTTAATATTCATAGATTAATTTTTACGATCTTATTCGGTCGATCTTGGCGTGTCGACCATTGTTATCCGTCGGCCAATCGAAATTAACGATCGAAAAAACGCCTTAACGTCCGTAATTAAAGTCCTTCGTTTGTGCTGCCACTAACACGTAGTCCTGCGAAGATTATACGCTCTTGGCGAGTGAACCTCTCACTAACTCGAAATGATACGAGCACAATAAACATAACCATTCACGCATTAAAATATTTCAATTGGCCTAAAAAGCCCGGCAAAGAGGAAATACGGATAAGATGAGAGTGAGAGAGATCAACCACATGAGCTGTCGTAAACTATATTTTTATCAGACACACGGCTAACCGATCATAAACTCGAGACGCGTCGTCGTTGTTGCGAGAGATTTTTCCCACATATACATCGACTTGAGCCGATCGTAAACGCTTCGTGAAGAATATCACGAGGAAACGCTTTACTCCTTGACATTTCCCATAGTATTATCTGGCAGATTATCATATTACACGTACGCGCAACGGCGCACCGCTGATGCTTTCAGATTTGCTTTTTTGCTGATACGAGATATTCGCTGATATGATGGGCTATAGAGCGCTTACGTAAAGAGGTGTGTATTTCCCGCTATCGTTTCGCGATCGCGAAGTGATTTTGAATTTTATTTGCACAGAGGTGATACATCGGCTATTAATATCGAGATAATATGAATATTTAACGAAAGTTATCACGAGAAAACATAAACACAGATGTAATTATGTAAATATATATTTTTTAATTTTTTTATAAATTATTATATAAAAAAGAGAGATATTCAAAGCTTAATAAAATTATCCATGCAGCAAGCAAGCTGATGCTATTTACTGGCATTTGGTTAAAATGACGACAAATAACGGTTTGTTAAGTAATTAAAACAAAATAATAAAGTAAATAATTAAAATGAATTATTAAAATCTAATAATAAAATAAAAAAATAAGAACATGGATCGTAACGTTGTATGTTATATCAAAGATAATATCGATAGAAATATTTTAAACTTCATAAGATGTGACATTAACAAGTACGTGCCACACACGGAGTTTGATTCTTTTCAAAGTCGACCGGGTCAGCGACTCGGTGAAGTGGCGCATCAATTATTCAAAACAATAAGCCAACGATTGGTCGACACACACGGAGGTCCTGCTTCTCGATCATGCCTTCCTTATTGCTATCGGCCAGACTCCAATATCCATATACCAGATTGACGTCTCTCTTTCACAAGATATGAGACGCAATCGGAAAAATCACAGAGATCGATAAGAAATGACGGCAATGGAATTTTGTCATTTCGCATCGTTAGAAGCGTGTAATTAGTATAACAGAAATTTTGCATATATAACATTAATTATACTGTATTATACAAGATGATTATAGGTTGCTCAATGAAAATACTTATCTTCCTCGAGAATTCTTCATAAATAGACATTTTTAAGAAATCTTGCCTTATAGCATGTAAGTAATAAAAGTTTACTTGCTGCAAAAGGCAAATCAAGCGTGTAGTTATTTAGAAATTAAAAATCGTGTAAAGCTACCAGTTCTGCTAGGTTTTATCGTTAGAAGATATAATGATTTTTAGTCGGTATGATTAGCAATTATATTTTTTATGCAATCAATTGGTTTAGTTTTGTTCATAAGCGATTACAATTAAACTGTGTACAGTAAAACCTGTTATTTTGTTCCCACAATGCATCGTGCATTATTATTGTAATATTTGACATTGGCGTGGAATACTTCCTGTCCACATCAACATCAATTAAACTTGGAGAACAATACGGCATGCAACTTTATAATCCGTCATGGAACAATAACATATAAGAATATAAAGTAAAAATCGCAAATTTTATTAACTGATTGTCACGGTGACAATGGGCAATCAAAATATGCCAGACAATAACATAATTTTGCAAAATATTAGCTAAAGAAACATATTTAATATTAAACAGCGTCGTGACACCTTATGTATTATGTATAATAAATACATATAATATATTATATTCCGCGCTGCAAACATGGAGTGAAATTTCTAACGCATAAAATTTCCGCGGTGTAGATTTCATCTTCTAGAACACTCGCGAAAGTTTTACTCAATATTATTCATGATTAATGGCGAACGTCGAAAATTAGTTCGAAAAGGGTTGAAAAGAGCAAGTTTTTACGCAAGAAACACTTTTTACGTCAAGAAACCTGAAATGTACTACGTCACTGGGAAAGCAGACAATATTGCGAAGAAAATATACGTCATATGAAATATGCAGTTCTTAATTGTGGAACTTTAACTGCAAATCGTCGTGCAAGTGCAATTAAGGAATCTCAAGAGGGCGATCGTCGTCCACATCACCAATGAGGCAAGAGTCGAGATGTCGACCGTGATATCGCACGATTTAATCTTCTTGTATCTGTCCGATCGTTTTTCTTCTTTTTATACATTCTCCGCGATTTAATGGTCGTTAAGAGTGTCTTTAACACCGTCACGCTCTTTCTTTCCGCCGGATATCGCTTGCGCTTAATTTGCGAAAATAAAAAATAGGAAAGTGATTTCCTGCGCGCAGCGAGATAATTGCTACATTGGAAAAAGAGTGGTTGGATTAATTGGAATTCTGGTTGAAAATAGACAAATCAAGAATTTTTTGGTTGAATGTATTATAATTCTAGTTGATTGAAGTAACCAGAATTCTGATTGGTATAATCAAAACCTTCTAGTTCATTTTCTATCAGAAATGTATTCGTGAAAATCCTATTTCATATTTCATAGAAATGAATTGAAAAAAAGAATTTAACATGTATGTACGATGTTTACATTACATTTGTTAGCACATTTTTATTTAACCAAGTAGAAATACAACATTTAACAAATTTGACAAAACTTCAGTTAAATGCAAATACATCCCGTTTATTAAAGCTTATAGAAGGAATGCATTTGCTTCTTATTGCTTACAATAAATTTCCAATTTCGCTGGCGATAAAATAATAATTTATGTACTGTAAATAATTTATGATAACGCTTATTTCAGACTGTTTAAAATAAACATTATCAAATTATACTTTCACGATAAAACTGATGAATACATTTAAAAATGTGAACTATTATATAGCTATACAAATAGCGAATAATTTAGAATAATTTATGGTTCACTAATTGCAGAAGTAATTTCTATTATTGAAATTGTACAATTACAATCAGTTTAATGTTTTAAATTAAAAACGCATCCGTTTGAAAGCATTTTGAAGAGGTAAGAAATTTATTAATACAATCACCTTGGCCTCTACTCGGAAGCTCGCAGCTTGCAATTCAATTTAATTGCAGACTGGAAACAAGAGTCATTCATTTATAATACAATTTTAATCTCAAAGGCGATTCAATCATTTTATGAAGTTAAGCTCTTGTTTCTTTATTATCTTTTAGTATTATTATTATTAAATAATGTGATAATACTGTAATACAATCATATCAAACTTTTTAAAAAGCGCATTATTCCTTAATATAATAAATAATTTAATACGTACACTGAAAGAGAAATGTATTAATAACTAATTATTTGAATGGTACTTTACAAAAAATAAATATTTGCTAAACAAATAATAACAGTTAAATCACATTAATTGTTCTTGTAGCAAATAAATGTATGTTTACATTTAGTAAATATACAACTGACGTTATACTATAAACAAACTTTTATCCAAATTTAATACATTTTTCGCTTATATAATAAATAAAGTAATGTAATAAATAAATGAAATATTATATTTTGAATATTTAATATTAAAGTAAATTTTAATAATTAAAGAAAATGTGGTATTATACCTAGTCATATATTGAATTATGTTTTGCAATTTTAGATGTTGTAAAAATATGCGCGACAAGACTGGCAGATAGATCTAAGACGACAGCGTCACCACGAAAGCAGGCAAGAGAACAAAATCATCGTACCGTTATTTTTAACGTTTATATTCGGAAACGAGGGAATCCTTGTCTGTGCCCTGCGATCTAAATCGCCGTAGACGTCCCTGATGCCAAAAATATTATAGTACAAGGGTGAAACTGCGTAATTGAATGACTCATTCTCGTTAAAACAATTTACTCTAAATTTAACGATTAGTATCAATCTTGAAAAAAAAAGAGTTAAGAAATTGCGATCTATCAGAAGACATTCACGTAATTTATCGTAATTTTTAATTAAAATTTTCATAAAAAGAGATCAAATAATAATATTGATAACAAATCTTGATAACAAAATTAGACATAATTTCTGCAATTTAAACTACATATTATGTGAATTATATCAAAGTTACAACTTTATACCGAGATCAGTAAATAAACACATATTTCCGTGATTGATTTCTATACTCTGTACAATATTGGATCAGTACTCAAAAACTCTTATAATCATTACGATCGATTTCTGAAAACTCCGGCAGAAACGATAATCTTCGAAAGGTCAGCAGCCACGCTCACGATTTCGCAGATCTGCAGGCTTGCAATTCGAGTCGAAGGATTAGGCAATTCACGTAATTATGACGATCCCCGGATCATTGACCTGGTGAATGCATATAGCTATCTATTATAAATTATACATTTGTTAGATTTTCATACGAACTAGTTCGCTTTAAAATTTAGTTCGCTTTAAAATATCCCTAATAAGACATTCTCGTTGCTACACCTATGCTTGTATTTTGGGTATCGAAATAGGTATGGAAAAGCTAGGTAGTAAGATAATATTGTGACGGCGCCCACGAGGTGTAAGAAAAATACGTGTGTGAAGAACAAACAACATAAGGTATCGAGCAAAGCCCGGAGTAAACGTACCGCAAGCGGAGTGACGCGTAGGTAGAAACCGACAATGTGCGAAGAAATCTAACCTTTCGAAAGATATTTCATCGCTTGCTTACTAACGCTTAAAAAATTCAGATGGTGTTACAAAACTAACATATACTTATAATTACTTAAAACATTGTGTGATAATATTTTGTGATAAAAAATAGAGGGGATACATTCTGTTGTCTTCGAGCTTCAACTATCACAGTTTCTTCGTTCTATTTCTAATCTTTTCTCTCTAATCTTTTCTCGTCTCTTTATGCTTCTCTAAATTAGTTTTTTATATATATATAAAGTTATAT
>NW_017259353.1:1362396-1379605 GCF_001594045.1 Atta colombica
TACTAAAGTGAATATTATATACTTATATATATAGATAAAAGAAGTGTTTACTTTTAAGATATTAAAATTTTTTATTTTTGTCTCCGTTTTGTAAATATTTGAAAATGTTTTAGTTTTAGTTTTTTCAATAAACAAAACACTGTATTTAAAATGTTTAAAATTGAAATATCTTTTATTATTGTACGTTTGTTTTACAAAAATATTTTAAACGTAAACATTTTAAACCCTGCACTTTTTACAGTGTACTCTTACAAACATCTAATTTAATTCTTAGTATACAGACGATTAGATCATTTGTGTTTTGCATTTTCCTTTTTTTCGAAAAACTAGACACATCAAGTAATTAGTTATAATATTTATATATAATTTTTTTAAACACACCTTATATTTTATAAAGATGTTGAAATATGTAAGAATTACTTAATAATTTTTAATTTGTTAAAATGATGAAAATTAATCTGGGATAAACAAACGATCCATTGTGTATAATAAAGGACCAGTAAATCATCATTACAGGTTTAATACTGGTCAATTTAATATTGAAAGATAATGATTAATTACTTACTTAAATATTAAAAGCACTGTTGTTCACGCTTAATAAGTTAATTAATTATCTTTTAATATTAAATTTCTGTAAGGGTAGAATTTCGTATAATCGCATTGTCGATTAGGATCGCATAACAAAAATCGATTAAAATTCCGAAACGCTAATATCTTCCTCCATGTGGGAAACGTCACCTTTCCATGGCGAAACGAATCGCTGCGTGGGCGATGGAAAAATCGGTCGTGCCCCGAGGGCCCGCTAATTTAATTGCCAGTCTTTATATTGTGAAGGAGCGCACACTACGACGGTGGGCGTACATTTCGTACGCGCGTGCATACACGCGTGCACGCAGGTGTATCGCCGAGCGTCGGTACCGATAATAGTACGGTTATAATAACAGAGAACGGCTCTGGTACACAAGCCGACGTTCAGAAACGCCGACGCGCTGCCGCTGGAAAGCCACGATGGTCGGACTAGACTTAAAGCACCGGCGGATGCATGCATCGGGAAAAACATTTTCTCGTTTTAGTATCTCCCATACAATCTGAATATATTCACAGACTGGTCTAATGCTGCTCTCTCAAGATTCTCTAATCTTCTACAGGGTGTTTATATGGATTAAGGTTATGCCCCTTTACAAAGATTTCGTAGTTGTAGAAATATTTATATTTCTTACTATCATCTTTTTTACAAATTTAAATGTGAGAATCAAATAATTAATCAATTGTTAAGTTCAAGAAATAATATCCTAATTATTATTAATATAACAAAGAAGATTTAATATAAATATGTAATAATTCTATTTTATTATAGGAGAGAAGAAAGTATTTAGTTAATAGACAATACTTCTATAAGTATCTAAAATTTCATTGCTTGCGTCATGTTCACTGTATATATATTCCCGCGTCACTAACACACATGTATCGTCAATTTGCGTTTCATATACTTATATCGTTTTACTCTAGGAATAGCGCTCAACTTGTAATCATGGTTCCATGGAATATCGTATCGCGTTTAAAGTACTGCTTTAATGAAAATGCCGTAGCGTGCCTCTGCGGGTGGCTTAGTGTTATTTGATTACCGGCTTCTTAACGTCCGTCGTTTTTTTTTTTTTTGCAACAACCGACAATTTACTCTCGGTATATTTCCGTTCGCGATTAGCGCTATTGAAGCCGTGATGTCGAGTTGAATGGAAAATCCTGCATGCATATTTGTTGAAATTGAATTTTACCTTTCCTATTAATATCAGCAAATCTATAATTGATTGAAACGAACCGACGCAATTTCAATCATTTTGCAATGAGCGAAGCTCCAGCACTCGATTACCGGTACGTTTATTTTTGCGACTGGTGAAACGCCCTTACATTTCATTGTAAAGGCGCCGCTGCAAGCGATATGCAAATACGGAAGCGAATGACGTGAATTGATCATGTAATGACTTATTCGCGAATTAACTCGTCTCTCATCGTTATATCCCGTTTTTTCGATAGGTTCACTCGCAAAGAAACTCGATTGAAATATACAATTAGCAAAATCGTCGATTAATATTTATCGCAGCACAACCGTTTATCGCTGATGACACTGTATTTTGGTGTATACGTGTGCACATCTGTTAGGACAGCTTGTCCGATGCACGGTATGCGGCGACCAGAAACTTGAAATATGAGCTCTTCGCACGAATGCTGGTCTCGTGCCACCTAGATAGAATTTTTTGCTTCCCAAATTGTAATTTTACTCCATCACTCAGAAATATGTTGTCTTCGTATTTCGATATTTTTTTTCCATGAAATAGTACCGCAATATTCTGTGAAAAACGATATATACGATAAAATTGATTTCCAAATATAATTACTGGAATTGGAATCCCTTCGGGATTAGCAATTAATTTTTACGATTTATTCCGTTATAATTATACATCATTGATATTACCGATAAATTTTACAACTGTTGTGCGTGATTTTGAAACGAGAGTTTCACATTACGAAAATATTTTACAGAAAAACCGATTTAAAAATCGTCATCTTTGTATTTTGACTTTCACCTTTTTTTTTTATAAAATAGTACAATATTATGCAAAAATATATGCATATACAGTTATTATAATTATTATTATAATTAATTTCCTAATTTTATTATTGGAATTGAATTTCTTCGGGATTAGCAATTTATTTTTAGGTTTTCCCATCATAACAGTATATTAGTATTATTGGCGATAAATTTTACAACTGCTATGTGTGGTTTTGAAACGAGAAATATTTTCACATCACGAAAATATTTTATAGAAGACACTAATTTAGGAATAAATTGTCTTTGTATTTCAATATTTCTTTTCCATGAAAGTATCATAATATTCTGCAAAAACATATATACCTATAGCAAAATTGATTTCCAAATACAATTATTGAAATCGGATTCCTTCAGAATTAGCAATTAATTTTTACGATGTATCCCCCGTCGTAATCATACATTATTGGCGATAAATTTTAAAATTGTTATGCATGGTTTTGAAACGAAAGAGAGTTTCATATCACAAAAATACTATATAGAGGCATTAATTTAAATGGAATGTCTAAATTCTCGTTATACGAAATGTATTAAAATTGAGTAAAATGAATATTTATGAGTTGTATACGAATAATTTGTAATTGCTGCGCTTCCTCAGAATTTATAAACGTGCATGGAAATATAGGTATTACGCGCTTTCGTAGCGATTGCAAAACAATATCCCAATGATATCGTGCAATAGTCGTTTCAGCGTGCAATGAATATCATGACTCAGAGCTTGTTGTAATTTTAACAAGTGGCTAACACCGCGTTTGTTATTACCGGCTTAATTGCCGGGTCGTGCCCGAGATACCGTCGAATCGATGGTGGTACCCACGGGGCGTCCATCGGAGCCCGGAACCGAGGAAAAAGGCCGTCCTGGAGAATTAATAAATCAGCTAGTCGGCAAAGAGGAGAAATGTTGACCACCGCGGCGTCCCTCCATCATCTCAAAGATTTCGTATCTCCCGATCTTACGGTATCCCGGGACGAACGAAACTGCCTAATAACCATCGCCTTAAGCGGAAACCCTCCTACATTCCGTCGTAGACGCGGACTAACGTAGACAGTTTTTTTATTTTCTCGTACTACTTATTAACGATATGACATGGCTCATGAATGTCTTCGTGCGCTGCGTTTGATTTTTTTATTTTAGTCTTATCGGGTTTGATAAAGTCCATATGGGATAATAGTGAGTGATAATGAGAATGGAAATGGACAGTGATAGAATGATGAATTAATGACAAACAACAAATACTACAACTTATCGCAATGTTATCGGAATAATTTAAGTTTAGGTTGCTTTTCGAAAGAATAGTTATACTATACATTAAGAACAGCATTAACACAAAT
Organism: Atta colombica; assembly: GCF_001594045.1. Lineage (NCBI taxonomy): Eukaryota > Metazoa > Arthropoda > Insecta > Hymenoptera > Formicidae > Atta > Atta colombica. Next base: position 1,366,337 of record NW_017259353.1, read on the forward strand.
GAAAAGTTAAATCAAATTCGTTTTATTGTACAAAGTTATAATTTAAAAAAATTTATTTAATAATGATACGTTTATCTATACTATGAAAATCAATTTTATTCTACTAGCGATTTTATTTATGAGAATGACTGCTGTCAGCCGCGAACTTCAAATAACAAAAATTCTTATTTCGAGTTTATATTTATCTGGATTATTATAAAGTTTTTATTTTTTTTCTTACATTAGTTGTAATATTTTTTTTAAAGATTTTTTAGAGATTTTTTTTTTTTCTTAAATTAGTTGCAATCGATTACCTGAGCATACTCTTACTTATATACTAGACATTGTTTTATAAGTTAATTGAGCAAGCTAAATTTTCCACATATTACATAAAAAGAACATTAGAGTTTCGTTTTTATATATTTAATGGACACATTAAATATCCATAAAATATTACCAGTTATCAAGATACTTTTCCGTTTGATTCAAGTTGCTCATTGGAAAATTTAATAGTCATAAAACGTAAGGGCCATGTGCCATCATATTAGATAGATTGAATGAAGCAACATCACTGTCCTCATTCCCAGCCTCTTTATAAATTCCATTATGTCTTTATCCAGTTTTTTTTTTAAATAACATATATTAGAAATTTTAGGAACATAATTTATATTTATGCTATAAAAATTTTCAATATATTTTATGCCAAATACTATTGTACTATTTATTAAATATCGTATGGACAAGATTGTATCTCCTCATTTAATTTTTCAATGCGCTAAAAATGCGCATTACTTGAATATAATGCACTTTTTTTTATCTTGAGAATCTACGTCTTCTTTCTTTCTTCCTAAAGCTTGAAGAAGTTGTTCGTAATAAAAAGCTGGCTCACAAAGAACTGCACTCCAAAAAATTCTTCGAAAGAAATGATTCAAATATATCGAATCTTCGCTCGATTCGTCACGAGATTCACCATGAGAAAGTCTTGCGGAAAACTTTTGAAGAGGAATCTTACCTTGACAAGCAGGTGGATCGGTTGACTGACGCTGAGTGGCTTGCCCCTCCTGGCCTTCCCGCCTCCACCACCCAAACACTTTATCCACGGCATTCCTGGAGCGTTTCCTCGCCTCTGCCTGTTATTCGCAATTCCCTCCTCTCTTTTTCCTTCGCTCTCGTGTGATTCTCGGCTTGGTGATCTTCGGCTTCCGTCTTCTTCTCCGTTGCCTAAAATTCCCAGGACTTCTCACTTGCTTTTTCGAAACTCCTTCGTGCCCGATGCATCGCGCGCCTTATGACGAAACTTCTTTCAGCTCGGAGAGCTTACGATCGCAGATTTTTAAAAACTAAATCTACCTGTATATTGGTCGTGGAAATCGGAAAACTGATAGTTCTATCTTTGAGAGTCTTAAAAACTTCACTGATAATTTCACGGCTTCTGAATTTTCTCAATGTTTCTTTTACTACTTGATGCAGATAACTTTCTTGATAACTTTTATTGCAGAGATTCTGAGATAGTTTTCTTGTATAATTTACGGAATTTTTCCCTTTAAGCAAATTCCAAAGAGAATATTTTTGTATTGATGCGATTTATATTTTCACGGTGAAATAAATTTTTATTTTACGAGAGATGTTTTCAAGTTGTTTACGAACAGGATTTCCGCGATTCTCCGCATTTTCACGGGAGTTGCTGTGAGGTGGGAAACTTTCAGTGGAGTAAGTGCGCGCAGTGAGATTGCGAAGATCCTTCCGGAACGCCTGTAAAGAATTGGTTTCATCTGAGGCGTAGTGGAAGTTTTATCTACGTGGTTACTTTAAACGCTCAACCTCTTCAAGAATTTCGTGATGGTTCACACCTCCGCGGAAGTATCTTCAGGGTCATCGCCAGAAATGTTTTAAGAATATCCACAAAATATCTCACAAGATATTATGATTGGTATGTCTCGAATAATCTTCTTTTCTTTGAAAATACTTTTCTATTTTTCTTTCGAGCTCTTGAAGCTTTACTTGAAAACACCTTTACTTGAAAATTCAATTCTGTGGAAAAGCGACAATTCGATAAAGTGATGAGAATAACTCGATTAACTCGATTAAATTAATCTAGTAAAAGAAATCAGCAATGCAATACCAAATGAATACGAATACCATATAGTTCGTTCGAAGAAAACATTTTGTTATCACGTTGTAATACGATGTCTGTTTTTGTTTAATTAAAATGTTTGTTATATTTCATTTGAGTGTATAATCATAACCGTTTAATTATTCCGCACAATAACTTTTTTTTATTATTAAAGTCCTCAATTTATCATTGCTTTGCAGATAAAATATCGATTTTTTTTAATTATTTTTTATTATATAATGCTGTCCATCGAAGAACAAATAGAAGTAACAGCAAATAGATTCACTCGTCGAAACTTTTAATAGTGCTTTTTTATAATTTCAGTTCGTTCGGTTTTTCAATTTTTTTTTCTTTTTTTCGTTTCGTTCTGCATCGAAGATTCACGAGAAAATCAGTGCACACATCGATTTCCCGTGTCGATAGAATTAAATCCGATGGAATGCCCGCGTCCATCAGACACATCCCACGTATTCCGAAAGCCGATCTCGCTTGGTTAATTCTATCGCACTTCCGGCGCAATCCACATCATTCCTGTCCATTCGACGTGATAACATGAGTCCACAACGAGAGGGAAGAAACGGGAAGAAAATGTTACTTCGTAGCTGCGCGCGAACGTAGTTTTCCTCCTGGCTTTTCCCTCACGTGGCACCGCATCGACGGTAAAACGAGCGACGTCCGCTCTCGTGCGCGGCTCTCGCAAGACTGGCGGCTGTCCAGTTTGCTATCGTCGATTTTATACGCGCCTTGTCAGCGCACCCAGACTAGGTCGCAGTTTGCGTTATCGCGAAAAATGTTGAAGATGTTTCTTCTTCGATCGATCTTCACTCCCGCGATGCAGCGTGCATTGTACTTTTAAAGAAAAATGCACGGTGTGCACAAATTGATGTTCTACGACGTACACAAGTGGCGAAATAACTCTTCGAGAGATCGTGCTTTATTAATCTTTACGGGATCTATTTTTAAAATCTTATCCTTTCCTTTGAATAACATTTGTTATAAGTCATTATTTTTTATTATACTTTTGACTCAAAATATGACAGTGCTAGTATTTTTTTTGTCCTGTAAAGGTTAAATAAAATTATCATTAATATTGATGATAATTAAAATTATTTGAACAGTCCATGTCATCGGGAAATCGATTAAATTGCGTCAATTTCTCACAGAATGTCGCATGACTTTGTTTCAAACACGAATCGTGCTCCGATTTTCGGTAAGCTATCATGAAATATTCATAAAGTCATTATCGTTTATCATCGTTCATTATGATTACATCAAAGGCTTATTACATTATCGTATTGCGTTACACGAATATGCGAGCGTACAACGTCATTTCTCATCTCATAACGACGGCACGTCAAACTTTAATCGATGCGTCCTGAGAAATTCGGATCATACAGTCTTCCATGCATTCTCATCGATCATAGTATGTTATAAGACGCTGCCTAGTTTTCTCCATTGTATACTTCTGCGCCAGAACATAATTAATTTTTCAAAGTAGGTTTTTATGATTCACAAACTTACAGCAAAGTCGTCAAAAAATTCAGCTCGCTGCTACAGTTTATCATGCTATTCGCAAATCTTGTAGTTTTTCAACGCTGCACCAATGTCTTTAAATTTAATTAATACGTAGATACGCTTTGATCAATAATATATTCCATCCTATTACGGATAAACAGAGATAAACAACCGTGTTGTGAAAGAGAGCAATGGAGTTAATGCTTTATCAAAGGAAAAGCAGATCCTGTTGCGATGAAAAATAAGATAATTGAAAAATGTCGGTATTTTTTTATCCTCCTTCCTCGTGTTCCTTTCCTTCACGTCGTTCGTATCACGAGATTATTATTAATGTACGCGCGATATGCTGCTACGTCTCGATCGTACGCTTACATGAAAAGTCGTGTGTCGTATCACGTGCCGGTCGCTATTATTTACGATTCGATCTGTGTTACGATGTACGAGATCTCACGATCTCCCTTCGGGGCCCACCCCGGGTCAGCGGCACCCTCTGGTCGCAGAATGTAGATCCCGATAGGTCACGGACGTCTACGTGTTTACGCCGATAAACTCATTACCGATTCTCATCATCCATTAGAGAGAAATTTCCTCCTTTTCTTATATTTATTTCGCAGCTAAATTAATCGATCAGCTGTCTCAGCGTAATCGATTAAATCGAGAATGACTCGTGCGCGATCGGATGACAAATAGAGAGAGAAGCGCTTATTTATTTTTTATACGCGCAGCGGTCCTCGTCGACCGGTTAGCTCCGCGGTCTGCCGATGACTAACAGAAAATACCAGCCGGCACTACGAAGAGAGCCCAGAGAGCGGCCCTACCGACCAGGCGGCCCATAGGGACCAACAATCCGTGTCGAATAGCAGCCACGGCTTAGTTCGTAGCATCTGCGATCATTGTGGAGTCTCCGCGATGTCTGCGAAGGCACACAGGCAGTTCCGAGGTCGCCGAGCATCGATTCGGTTCCGGTTGCGCCGCGCGTTTATGGCACAACTTCCGTGGGGATTACGTCGAAGGAAGTTAGCCCTTTGTGTTCCAGCGGCGGTATACATAGAGCGCAGGTGCACCTATGCACTCCCGCCCAGTTTCGCGAGTTAAGCGCACCACATGGAGGTTTGTCAGATAGTTAAGGTATGTGAGAGGGTGGACCGCGCATGGAACAATCACCTTTATCTATGTACTGCATCTATAGACGGAAAAATTATTTTGCTGAAATATCTAAAAATTCAGCTAAATACAGATCTGAAAATAATTTTGTTGGACAGTCAAAATAATTACGTAGAATACTTAAACTTGTTAAAAAAAAGGTCGAAACAGTTTTGTATTACTATTGGAAAGAATCATTTTATTGAAATTTAAAAATTTAGGTACATTTGAAAATAATTTTATTGGGTCAAAATAATTATGTAAGAAACTCAAACATGATAAACAATGTTTGAGTTTCTTATACATAATTTGACGATCCAATGAAATTATTTTTAACTGTAATTTTATATTTCAACAAAATGATTTTTTCCGTAAATATCTAGGTTGTTTGATCAATTTGAGAGAAGTAGATATTTTCTTGTTCAAGAAATGTTATGGAGAGAAGTTTTACCACTCATGTATAACATATAATTTTACGGAGTACTTTAAATCGAAACGATATTTATCTTTGTCACAAAAATGTTGAAAGCAGAGTATCTCCATTGCATTTCCTTTTCCCAATACTTATACGTAAAAGTATATACGATAAAAGTACACTTATACGTGCCCTACGAATCGATAATAAAATCAGATGTTCTGTTCAAGACGCGGTATTTCATCGTAATGCGAGTTACAAGAAAGATATCAGCGAGAAACGCGTTCACATGTCGTCCTGTTATAACAACGTGCAATATGTGCGTATATTTTGTGTGCTCTTTACGACAAGCGGCCATAAAATCAGTGTCGTATTAATCTTCCTTTACGCTTTAAACAATGTAAAGATAATACGGTAAAATAACGAGAAATGATTACATATAAAACGTTTAACACAATAAATTTTCAAATCTTTTTGTTTAAAATTATAATAGAATTAAAACAATCAAAATTGCTAATCAAGTAAAATAAACGATTCAAAAGATACATTTTATAAAAAATTTGAATACCAACAATACTTTTAGTTAAAATTATTATTGACATAAACTTGTTTACTTGTACACGAATGTGTTAATTGAGAGACTAGAACTTGATCTATCAAGGTAATTAATTTTATTGGAAGAATAGCTTATCAATGTTATAAATTCCAAACAGAATTCAGTGAAAAAGAAAAAAGGTAACATGTAAATAAAATAGTTGACAGTTTGCGTAATTTGTGTGAAAGTTGATTTGAAATTTTCCGTCAACGAATTGCAACATATTCGAAGCCTTCTACTATATTAGCCTGGCTAAATGGCGCTAAAATTAATCGGTCCGAAAGCACCTTTGGCGATTCTAGCTAAACGAGTTATGGATCGGTCGTGGAATTTTAGTTAATCCATTTATATCACATAAATTTTCAAAGACCGATGATAAAGCACTGTTCACGCTACGTGCATAACGACTTCGAAACGCAACCTAATTTTGCAGGCTCTACCGTAATCGTTGTGTGAATTCTCATCGTTTTAAAAAAGTCGCTAAATCCTCATCTCCGATTGTACGATTTAAAGAGAGATTCCCAGCTCACAGAAAATGGGCGTGCAATTTTCCGGGCGGAGATCTTCTGTGCTCACGGCAGCCGCGGGTTTTCTCGTCTTTCTTTACGACGTCCGCCGCCGGCGAAGTCGCTAATTAAGTTTGCACAGCACTGCCATCGCGTATAAGGCGAAGAAGTATGTAACTTTCTGTTCAGGGGGAGGTAATGCGAGTGGAATACTTAATATTGGGCGCGTGAGCCACGGTACTTATGTAAGTACATACGCGCACCATGTTAGTATACAGGACGACTCATTTAAAGTCTTCCTCTCAAGAAGATTATCGCGTAAGAGTCAAATTCAAATGTAGCCAAGCACATACAATTGCGAATAATCTTTTCTTTGTAACTTTATGTTTTTGTTTCGAAGATCGGCGTCGCATTAACGTGGCAGAAAATGATTGATATATTACAAATTATATCAAACTTTATATTATACATGAAACTGCAATATCATAAATTAATGCATGACGATGCATTGACCCGCTGCGCGCTTTGCTCATCTTCCTCGCTCAGAGTTCGCTGCCGAACACAAAGTCGCATTTTGCTATTAACGCGAGACACAGCATGGCTCGATGTATAATGCGAACGCTCACTCCCTTCCTGAGTAAAATGCAATATCGTAGTGCTCAAGAGTGTACCTATGCATGATGCCAGTGGCGTATGCAGAAGAAGCTACAAATCCAATCTGATGCTGTAGGATCTATCCAATTTCAGAACTCTTTGTGCCTGATAATTCTCGCGTTACTCCGGATAGTCAAAAGGATACGTGACTAAACTTTAGAAAGAGTTTCACATATTTGCTTTTTCATTTTCTTTAAACCTATATTCTTGTTGCAAGAAGACAAATTATGCCGGACATTGAAATAGACCTTTTCCACAGTTATTTTCATAGTAATTTTCATAGTATACGAATACAAATTGAAGAAAATTAAGTTTGTAGAAGGATGGAAAAAGGTAGGATTTATTTAACAGAATTTGTTAATGTAATTACATCTACTTTACTATATACGGTAACACAATGCCATTTCTGGGTCGGTTATATTTTTCAAGAGCGGAAAAGACAAATAGCGTTTGAGGAAAGAATTTCGTACGGCAGCTCGAAAGCTGTCGTAGCGAATTAACAGGTTAAAAAACGTCCGTTCCGCGAATGGCTCCATTAATCTCTCGATATTATTAGCCCTGAAATCCCCGTCTGATTCATGGGCCACTCCTTCGATGTTATCCATGAGCAGAAGCGATCATTACGCCACTGATCGACGCACACGCGTGTACGCGTGTACAGCGCCGTGCTTGAGAATGGTTGAGCTTGATGTTAAAGTGTATCGCTCTCGGAACATATATCGAGATCGCGGAGGCCACACACTGGGATCAAGCGTGGCAATATGGCGTCTGGCAATAATGCCGTACACGATTGCGAGTACTCGCTCCAGAACGCAAACGATGCGAAAAATTATATTATTTCATCTAATTCTACAATTCGCTTGGTTAAACTTTCAAACGTAACTTTAGTGAAAATTATATATTGAACCTCTTTTATAAAATCTTTCAAGGGAAAGAAAAGAATCAATGCGAAATTATTTTTACTGTAGCTTCATGTATTTGAATAGTCATTGAACATCTCAGAGCTTTCCGTGTTTTTTTCGAGCACAAAAAATAAATACGCAAAAAATATGAAAATATTCTGGACCGAAGTGAATGTAGAGGCATTAATAAAAGAACTAGAAAATTCTGACTGATAGAGACGTTGTCAATAAAGATCGATATATTATGAACTGATCGAGATGACTGTAAAATAATCCGAACTTGTCGCGTTGCAACGGTATTCGGATTTATGTGAAAATCTGCTTTACGTCTCACATATTTTTCTGGCTATTAGAAATATTCAATGTCGATTCATACGTAACTTGTAATCCGCGCCTTGTGCGATGCTAAACATAAATACACGCTCATGAATTGTTATCATAGATTGTCATAGAATATTCGAATGAGACACGCAGTTATTCACGTAGCTTTTATGCCATTTTTTACCACTTCCTGCAATAATGACCTGCAATGTCGACAAAGATAGATGAGTTACAAGGACACCAATAAAATTCACCACGCCGCGCACCAAGTTCCGACGAGTTATATATTGTAGAAATTTATTTTTTTTATTTTATATTTCCTGCATCGCTTCAATATTTGATGTAATTTGTCACACTGAAAAAAATATGTTAATGAAACAATCACAAAGATAGTTCCACAATATTTTAATTCTTTTACAAATCATTATTGGCGCTTTTGTAAGTTTTATTAATAGATATGTATATATATATATATATATATATTCGCATACGTTTTTAATTAAAGGGTTTACTGTAATAATGAATTAATCCACATTCGATAAAAACGTCTAAATAAAAAGCTCTGTCATATCCCTGTGTCATATTTATCAATATCACATATTCAGTTATGTGTGCGTTAGCCCAGTGTTATATTTAACCCTTTAATTGTAAAAGCTTTAACGTTGAATTATTCTCTCTTTTTACGTATATAACATTGCACAGTACAGAGTAGACCTCGCTCTACTTTCATTTTTCATCCTGCGTGCAACTTCGGTAGGGAATCAAAACACAATCGCAGTTTCTCCGTTTTCTTCACTCTTCCCCACCCACAAACTTAAACAAATAACGGACTATGAGTTGTGTGGGTAGAAACGAACAGTGAAAAAAAGATGTCTGTATAATGGCAGCGTGATGTACGCAACGCATTTGAACAGAGCCGAGAAAGCGAGGTGATTTGCGTGCACCAGCTTTCTCACTTACATCAGATTAATAATAATGCCAAAACAATCGAATATTACATTAACTACAAAAGAAATTAAAAATACTATCGAGAATACGCAATATACCGCATTTGTCTATACACCTATATAGAAAACTCTAAAACTTTATTTTTTATAAAACTTATGTAAATATTTATTCTACTTATGTAATACAAAATATAAAAAATGTCTTATATTTTCATATTAATGTCTCATATTAAATTATTTTTATGATGATTATAATCAGATGTGGGTACACATTGTTTAAATATTAAATTAATAAAAGAATATTGTTCTTGTAACTAATGAAAACGGAAACAAATTTTTTATTGAATTTAAATTATAATATATACAGAATAAAACTTTTGTTAATTATATACAAAAAATATAACAAATTATATTAATAATTTTAAGAGATCAGATCTAATATGTACAAAAACAAAAAAAAAACAATACAAGATATAAAAAAAAATATCGAAAATGGTTGATATAATTGACAATTATAAAACATCGACGATAGTAATCGCGACATTGAATTATGTATTCGTTAAATTTTCGTTGGAATGCATCTCCGTCGATCAATCTCGCGAGCTTCAGCTTACCCGAGCACAGCTGGCTGCGATAAACTATAATGGCGGTGAATAAATCAAAACACACCCAGCATAATCGCGAGCCATAGCTCAGTGTTTTCATTCAAAATTTGGCAGTGGTTCATCGGACATTTGCCCGATCGGGTTCATGTCTTACTTCGGTTCCCGCGAAGAAACTGAAAAAGCCTTAGGCAGCTCGAAGTTTCATTTATCATTTGATGGCAGTTCGCCAGCCCGGCAATTATTTCTTCTCCGCAATTTCACGCACGGCAAACTTGTATTTGCGTACGTAATCAACATCAGAACGACTGAATACTTTAGTCGTTAAAATTATATTTATGGTATATAAATCAAAAATAATAAGATCATATAATAAGATTAGGTATTTAGATTTTGTTATGTTTAATAATTATTATGTTTCTTTCAATTCAATGTTAACATGTCGTGCGTTATCACTAAAATGTAAAAATTCTTAATTGTTGTTTATTCGAAATGTTGGGAAAAGATATAGTAAGAATCTTATAGTGACACTCTTAACACTTAATTAAATGTAAGAATAAATTACGATTGTCATATATCCCACGAAGAGAAGGTCGTAGAAATTCGCCGCAACTTTATACTCGTCTTGAGAATTAAACGATCAATTATTGCATTGATCATTTAGCCGTTTATGCATCTCTTACATATGATATATCGATATGCGTGATTGAACGTCCACCGATAATTTCTCCATCTTAACTTCTGAGGTATCGTCTTTAGTGGCAGAATAATTTGTAATAAATCGTCGCGTGCGCGATTACGCCTCCTTCATGGTTTCTCGCACAATTCTTATGGTCGACGGTCGCGTGGCATCGTATGCCATAAATCCTCGTAAAGAGACACAGAAATTGCCTATAAAAACGTGTACCATTCCTCTCTGTACCATTTTGTCATGGTGATGCCTCCTCGACCATATTACACTCGATCTTGATCTGCTTGCAAGCATCCTCTATCGTTATGCTCATTCGTTATATCTTCATTGGGAAATAAAACCTATACTTTGTAGCCTGTCTTCGAATTGTGAGTTATCAATAATACACGTTACATCTTTCAAACTTCGCTCTCTTTCGTAAAAACTTCCGTAAAAGATTCTCAACATAATTTCTATTAAAACTTTAAAAAATTTTTTGAATGAATTGTCACTCTAAAGTGTGCTTTTAAAAATAAAAAATTGAGCTACACTTTTTCAAGATTGGTTCGATTTTCACTCTTTAGAATAAGATTCCATCCCAAAGAATTTAGAGAAAAAATAAGTAAATGCTTATAAACCTCCACGATGTGTAAATAATATATTTGATAATATAAGTTAACTGCAAACGTTTTGACTTTGATTTATTAGCAATTTATTTATTTGATTTATTTTTGGAGTCACAAAACTATTTTTATTTCATCTTCCTATTGACAACATCTATCAAAACATTTTATAACAATTAGTATTTTTACTAATCGCAGTCTTTACTTTCTTTGTTTCTTGAGTATATAGCTTTTGGCGATCACAAAAAAAAGACTTTTATCAAAGGTTATTGTATAAGAGCTGATTCTCACATAAGACAAAGATTTTATTGCAAATTTTGCAAGTCAGGTAACATCGGCCTCGAAGAATTCTCACGAATAAACCTAGGAAAATTATTGTATTTAGTTAGATCGTTACTCATGGAACAGTCGATCACTTTACAATTGGAATTATAGTCAGTAACGGAGGTCAAGTTTGCATAATTCGTGTAAAATATTTACAATACGCCTAATAGTCATTTATCATCCCTCACGACGGACGTTGCCGTGCAATGATTGTCTATAGTATAGCATCGAATACTACATCGAACTATATAATACCTTCCTAATTGGACTTAATCTGGATCATTATTCTAATACTACAATCTCTGTACAACACGGCAGTAAGCGTATCGTGTGAACTTTCCATAAATCGTGACAGCATCAACAAATGCCCTTTACGAATGCTAATGATGGTAATTAGCTACTACTCAGATGAGATATTACTTGGAGAAACCATTAAACTATTCTATCCTCATGTCGAAAGTATATCCTTTAAAGAATGTATGTTACATATTTATAGCACACAAAAAATATAAAATTTATAATATCTAACGTGTTAAATAATATAAAATATTTCTAAATAAAACAATATACACATATATATATATATATATATGTGTGTGTGTGTGTGTGTGTGTGTGTGTGTGTGTGTGTGTGTGTGTGTGTGTGTATCTAAATTGATTTTACAAATTTTCGATTGAAAATAAATCAGTATTTATTATGATATTAAAAACATCGGACGACAGAAGATAAAAAAAAGCTTTTATGTTACATTCTGTATTTTATTATCTACTTATATAAGTGCATATTATTAGACTGACAGAATAGTAGCGCACACCTTTCATAGGTATATTTCGTAACAATGTCGTATTTAACAGACTTTTATCGAGAATCAGGCAATGGATACTCCCAACTGATGTTTCCCACTGAATAAGTAAGAATACCGTTCAAAAACTCAGTTCTACACTGTCTCTCCTTTGTCACCGCAGTCGCTCATCAATGTTGCGTTCATACTTTGGTTCGTAAGAGAGATCACCCATTCACGGTTTTCCCATCCATTCAAAGCTAGAGTGTTCCAGCTCCGCTTTTCAATCTATTTTTGACAGATACGTCGCGTGCCTGGCTTCACACCTGGCCATCCTGCTTCCGACATCTGTACGCTCCCGCTATTTCGCAGATCCCTTTTCCACAAATCGATCTCTTTCCAGATCGTAACTATCGCTACCTGCACCTTTCGTTCCTTTCTCTGTGTCGCGTGTGCTTTCCTAAATATAAAACCCAAATAATTTTTCATAGAAATTCGGGGAACTTTTGACACATAAATAGGTTTTTTTAATCCAAAGCTTCTTTTAACTAATGGACTATTATTTTTAAACAAATATAAACCTTTACTCCTTATTTTAAAAGCATGTTGTAAAATGTAGACACGATACAAATGGACAAAGTATTTTTATCGTTGAACCTGAAGTACGCAAAGGATAAAAAAAAGCAAAAGCACCGTCCCAATTGTGTCCTTCTACAAACAAATATTTCTCGCTTGTGTGTGCACCGTTGCACGAATGTAATGGAACAATCCAATGTACACTCTCTGAAATGCAAGCGGATATATTTCACTCAGAGTACATGTATTCGATCGTTCTATGCTTTCTTGTAGTATAGTGATATACATGAACAACAAACACTCATGCATTCTATAAAGAGGAAGCTGGGACATTGCTATCGTTTCACTTTTCTATCTCTTTCAGCTTTACGTTTAACAATCTAACATTTGAAAATGTTCAATTTATCTACATTCGTAATTCTACATTCTAAATTATTTTACATTAATAATAATAATGAACGTAATATATACATATATATATTACGTAATATATATATATATACATATATGTGTGCGTATATAGTAAATAATATTAATATTTTGTATTATTTTTTAATTATCTTAACTATTTTATTATATAGAAAGTTTAAAGTTAATTAGTTA
>NW_017259353.1:1379705-1387942 GCF_001594045.1 Atta colombica
ATTATGATTTTATAATTAGAATAGTCAATATTTATCAATAAAATTTTATTTATATAAATTAACTTTATAATATTAGTGTTACATAATGTTATATCGAAAATTTTAAAAAAGTACACTATACTATTTTATAAAAGATATTTTAATTTTAAATTTCGCTGAATTCGATTAAGCTAATCCTAAAAGCCGTGACGAGAGATAAACTGAACTTCTCAACGAACCTTTAATTGAGTATTCGAGTCATCCGGGTTATATCAATATTATTATCGAACCAATTCTCTCAAGAAATGGTTGTTATTTTTGTCACGTGGCGGACCGTATTTTATTTTTCACTCACGATTGTTCATTTCACATTCTTCATATTCACGAATTATCGCATATAACCATAAGTTTGCAATAGGTATGAATCATGGTTCGGTGATATCAGAGCAATGTCTCATTGTCCTTTATGTCTATAATTATTCGCAAGTCGCATGCTCAGCATTTTGAATATCTCTTATTTTCAACACGATGACTCACACATTTCTGATATACATATATATAAATGCTAGTAAATGCTATATAAATTAAAATCATTGGTATAAGATCAACAAAAATATAGGAGAAAAAAAGTTTTCTAAAAAATATTTTCTTAAACGAGAATATGTGTGAACAAATATGTATTGATATGTTTAAATGTTTTAATATATTATCAAGTATAATAGAGAATAATTTATGTTTATATCGTTTTAGAAATCTTATAATAATTTTTACTAAACATTTATTTAAAATATTTTTCAAGATATTTGATCGAAGTGATCTAATTTTTATCTTGATTTAACTTAAAGTAGTTTCTACTTTTACAATATTTATTTCTATCTAAGAAACTTTACTTTATTTAACTTTATTTATGTTTAGAAACGAAATCTGTTTTCACTCCACCACTTCCGAACACAAAAATTCCGCCTACATGTATATCATTGCATAGGAACGAACTCTTTGAAGTTTCCTACGGCCTACGCTGACGCGGTTCGTCGGTCAAAATAGAGATGATTGCTCAGCGATGTATCGTCATGTGCGCATAAATAGGTTCGTCTCACGCATAAATAGGATGTCTGCGATGTACGTTGGCGAATCTAGTGTGCGCCTGTTTAGCGATATAGATGCGATCATAATTTCACACGGATGCGTTGCAGTTCCATTGTTACGGATCTTCATAAATTAAAATTCTGTAGCTCTATAAACGTAAATATTCAATCTTTCAAAATTAGTATCTTTTTGTTTGTCTTTTTCCTTCACAGAATTTTTATATCGAATCAATACATTTTAAATGCATTTCTATGATTGATTTTATAAAAATAATTAAAAAACGTTAAATCTTTATTATTTATTAATAAGTTAAAGATGAGGATTTGAAGAGATTTTTTTTTAAATAAATATAAATTATGTACATATATTTTTAAATTTAAATTAAATTTAAATTAAAAATAATATTTTGTTTTAATCTAAAGATAAATAGCATAGAATAAATGAAAGTCGAATTTAGTTCATCACAATTAGACTTCGTGAAAATAATTGCTAGAGGCCAACCCTTTCTCGACGAAACAATTCACTTCCGTTTGTATATATCAACCGACATTCGCGCTCTTAATATGGCGAAGCTAGAAAAGAAACAGTTACATTCGAGACAATATAATTTAGCACACTGCGCACGTTCAACTATACCTAGATCCAAGTTTGATATCATCCTTATTTCTTCTAGGAAGCAACATTTAATATGCTACCATCTCATTCATCATTTGATGCTATTATCTTTCGAAATATTAAAATGTCAATATACTTTATGTCGGTTCAATCCTGGTTGTGGTAATAATTTTCGCAATAAATTATTTACAATTTTAAGATGTTTATTAGCATCAAATAATAGCTTTTTAAGATATTTATTTGCAGTAATAATATTGAATTGCTTGTCAATTTAATTGATAATCCCAATTTTAGTTTAGGATTATGTTTTAAGACCAACAAATAATCCGTACAGTTAGTTTGAACTGGAAATTGTACGAATTTACAAGAAATATTATTAGGCATGAAGAGCCACATTAATTGAATATGGTACTTTTTACTTAAATCTGTTTAATCTCATCAGTTGATTTTTATTTAATATTGTTGCTATACTTTATACTTTATATTGGATTGTTCGGAAAGTTCGTGCCGATTAATGTGCCTATATAATTTAATAAATGTATACTAAAATTTAAATTTTCTGCGTTTCAATTTGCCTTCACGAACATCACGAACTTTCCGGACAACCCAATACAATATATGATAAGAATCTAATGATACCAATGTTTTAACTCTAACGTTCTGTAATTATTTCTGAAAGCATCGCAGTAATGATTTCATACCCTTCTTTTTTCTTCCCCAAGCAATTCATTTCTTTCGAATGGTTTAGGAATCGTCGGTCAAGCAATCATGAGGATTGGCGCCGGTGTGACTCACCATCTCTTTCCATGTCATCGATGATCTATTTCCGCCACTCGGTATATTAATCCAGACACGCAGATTGGCGAGTGCCCCGTCGCGCGCATCGCACACAAACAATAACGATAATGACTTAACAGGCCCCATCTGCTATCTAGGTATGAACAGGGGTGAAGGAAGAAACGGGCCTGTGATGGAAGTCATTGTCAACGGCTTTAAATGATGATAATGGAAATCAATCTATTCCCCAAGACGTGTATGTCTCACGCGTTCACGCACGAATGATTTCTATCATACGCTCGTTAGATTTATTAGTCAATGAGCTTTTAATTACGTAGTAAATCTACGACCCTGGACGTAAAGGTTAATTAGATAAAGATAGTATAAAAATATTCAGATGTGTGATCTATTAAGACACATCTGTTATAACTAAAATTTTAACAAATTTGTCTAATGTCGTTGATATTAAGTAAAGAATTTAATGTTAAATCGAGAATTCTACACAATAAAAAAAAAAGATCTTTAATGTCATTTTTTAATCTAGAGGATGATAGTATCGGACATCTTACATTTTTTTCGTAATTGTATTTTCTTGGACAATAAAAATTGAATGTATAGGAATATATGAATATTATTTTTATATTAAAATATTCTTTTATTTTTTTTTAAATGAAAATAGTCAGGATTTAAGTATACATTTTTAAATGTCATTACATTTTCTTGTTTTGTAAATTGGAAAGTGATATCGGATAGAAATGTTTTTTTAAAATATGTTTTTTGGTAGAGTCCACTATTATTTATGCATGGTTTTTTTCTATTCCTGCCGTACTTGAATAGCTTTTAATCTGTTTGCAAATACTTTTGTATTATAAGTATATCTGCAGTATATATTTAAAAAAAAAAGTATCATTCTCTTATTATTCATCTCTCTTATTATTATTTCCTTATTTCTTATTTTTTTCTTAAGATATCTCATGTTCTCTTCTTCTCATAAACTGAATGAATTGAAAATGAAATTCGACCTACACGTAATGATGTGACTGATTGTCATCAAACGTCATAGTTTAACTCTATCCCGGCATAAACAACAATTGTGCCATGCAATAACTCTCAAATAACACTGCCTTTATTTTCTCAATATGAAGAGATTCGGGCTTTCACATATGTAACCGGATTTGTCAATGGCTTTGTAAATATTGCCAAACGCATCTAAAATTTTAAACAATTTTTATCCGATACCATCGCTGTCCAATATCATTGTACACTTGATTTTTCTCTACAACATATTTTTTTTTGATGATTTTTTCGATTTGATTGATTTTCTTTCTATCTAAATTTGTCTAAATTATTAAAATTTTTATATTTTAAAATAATTAAAAAGCTAGTACTTATTGCATTATATACATAATCATTCACATTTTCGTAATATTATAAATAGTTTCTATTTTAAGCGATATCCGTTTTGATGAGATATCATTCACATCTGTTCTTATAAAATATACAATTTTCGCGATTGTTACTGTCAATTATATTCATTCTGCGTTTCATCGATTTCTCCTATTCGATTTTCACTGCATAACACGCTGTGCATCAATGATATACGCACTGTCGATGTACGCTCAACGCATCGGCTATGACACGCACGACCTGCGCTTTTCAGAACGAAACTTTTTTCCGGCGCTCTCACGCCGCCAGCGTGATCACCAGCGAACAAAGAAGACGACCGGAAGTTTCGCGCGGAACGGGATGCGGACGTTTTTACAGAAAGCTCGCGGAAAAATTGGTCCCCGTACGCAATAATGCGCACACGCGTGCGGTAACACGGGCCGACACAATGCGCCGGTAATTGATCGTGAAGGGGCTAGTTGACGTATCTTCCAGGAACGGATTTATGTCGGCGAAATGCCACTACTTTTATTCCATCTAATGAACAATCGAAGTCGCTTTCAGTGTGCACGCACGATTTACGATTCCGCGAAAGTGAGTTCGACGCGTGGGACGTGTGACGAAGTGTATGCCGCGTACATGTTGTTATAATCGTTACTTCCTGCTGAAATCTTATAGTTGAAAGAGCAGGTAATTGAAGAAGATATATCACATTTTTGTGAAAGTTCAGATGTCCACGTTAATAAAGTACTATTTTCATTGCGTTCATATATTATTAATGTAGTAATTTTGTAAATCAACTCGCAAGGAACGATTTTGCTGAAGTATTTAAAAATTTAGCTAGATACAAATGTAAACATAATTTCGTTGGACTATCAAAATAATTATAAGGGACTCGTAAAGTGGTTGTCAGAATGTCAAAACTTTTCACAGTATTTCTTAATATTTTCTAATTTGTATTTACTCACATAAATTTTTAGATACTTTAGCAAAAAGTAAAATGAATTTCCTTTGTTCTATGAAATAAAGATAAATGTTTATGTTAAAATAATGTTAATATGTATAAGTAACACTTAGATTATAAATTGAAGATTGCTATGTACAGATACATATTAGCTTATCCATTTAAATACGAATTTATAATAATTGTCTACCGGAAGCAAATTACTAAAATGACATTCAGCAAAGTGGAGAAAAGTATTATCAATTTTTCACGGCTCTGACTCATTGCCAGGTGAGGTGAGTTCTCACCCAACGTAAGGGAAAAAAAAGACGGCCCCCACTACTACTAATTTCGCAAACTTCCGATTACACATGTCATAATTACGCACTATCATTTCCTTTATTCGCTTTCCGAGAAAGTACTGCACTTTCGTTCAGGAAAATACCCTCGCAGTTAGCGCACCAGGATACTTTTGTTCGATACGGAAACGTGTCATCACCGATAATTACGTAGATGCCACTCAGCCATGACACCGATAGGCGACCCATTTTTTTCTTTTTAACTTGCTCCGCAATCATGTTCGCGAAGAAGAAGTTCCGTGCGTCCGAATGTCCATAGAAGATAAATGTCCCATCAAAAATGTCTGGAAATTATAGGAACTTACCTTATACAAAATCGTACGTATTTGATATGAAATAAGTTTAATCTGCATATAGCGCGAACTTTGACAAAAGTATTTATAGAAGTTGTGAGATTTATAAGACCTCAATTAGAAATTTAAATTATTATTAAATTGAATTTCTGAATTTAAATTATAAGTCGCAATATTTCATACGCTCTAATTAATCCTGTCTGACTCGAAATAGAATTGTATCTGCAAATTTTACGAGAGGAACAATAATAAATATTGGTCTCTCGAAAATCTCCCCACTATATTACGCGCTTAATGGGCACTTTCACAATACAAGCGGTTCGTAAAGATGCATCGACCAGGTAACTACAATGCATATATGTACACGTGTTCGCTAATGGCCGCGTATTGACGATGCACCGCCAGCTCAAAGCAAACTTGATGGGTACGAATAACGAGCCATTGTGTCGATCCGAAAATGCACTCCCCTCTTGTTCGTGTCTTTCTCGACAGTCAATATGACAAATAACATGCGTTATTTATATATCTGATACAATGAAGTTAATTTTATCGAATTAATTTTACTCAAGTAAGTCATGTGCATTTTTTTCTTCTTAACGCACGGTAGTGTGTTGAACACTTTCAATTAATTTGAGCTTGTCTTAACAAATTGATTTTATTTCGTACACGTACCTTGTATAATAATTTAATTGAGTTTACATCTTGTATGACTTGTATCTAGTATAACTCTCATTCACTGAATTTTTTTCTCAATTATGCTACACTCAAAAAAATGATCTTGCAGTTATAGCGAAAATTATTAAGTACGAAAAATTAGCTAAAATAGACAAATTTCTAAACAAGTACTACGATATTGGATATGTATTGCATCTAATTATGTAGACGACAGAGATAGAATTTAGATTTGTGCTAAATTCTATGTATTTTCTACAGATCATCAGATACAAAAAATAGCAATAATTCTGCTGGAACAGCAAAATATTTTTTTGCGTATAATTTTCACTTTTTATTAACTTTACAAATTCTCAAAATAAACTCGAAAAGCTTTTGCTCGACAGTTTTCTTCCCAAGTTTTCTTCAATGTCTGTCATTTGTTCACGTATTAGCACATGGCCGTGTATGAATCTACTTGCATTCGTTAACAAGTATTCTCTAAAGTAGAAATATATGCATTTCCCGCTTTTTTTTAAATACCATCGCTAAAGAGAGCCGTGCGTTTCGCTTTGTGTGCGCGTCACAAAACTTGTCGCGCCTAGTCCCAAACAAGTAATTTTTTAACGGCCCTTCATTATTCGCGATAGATTAACAAAGAAGTCGTGCGTGAAAAACATCATAACTCGGTCAGGTGGAAAATCGCATTGCTTATCGGAATAAATCTACAAAGTCATTCGCTTTCGATGTCGTGTAATAAAATCAACGGTGCAGATATCAAAACAGCTTGAAATGCAATTGCATATTTTCCATATTTTTTAAATCAAATTCATTATATTATATATAGATAATACTTTTGTTAAAATAAAATCTTCAATTAATTTGATTATAAAGACACATTTTTTGTTCTTTTTATAAATCTTTCGCTTTTAAAGTTTAACGGATATTATATTGTATGTAGATATTATATATATATAAATTAAATATGTAAAAGAATAAAAAATATTACGAAATGTTACGTTTATAAAAGATAGATAATGTGATACCATGAAATCACGATTTATGATTATAAAGAAAATTCATTGTGCATCACTAATACTGTTATTAAATCGTATGTCACAAATGTGATTCGTTCTCCCAAGACAGAAGATTTAAGTGGGCTAAAATTTGCATTTACGTGATGTATTGTGCCTAGAGAGAAAAAGCCTATTTTACGAGTAACTATCATTGAAAGGTTATAAAAAGTGCATAAATGACGATTACTCACATCTCATAATAATTTTTATTACGTAAAATTCTTTGTCGAGTGTGCTACATATATTATTATTGCTTTTCATATATTATTATTATTTACATATATTATTATTGTCTTCTTATTACATTGGAAATTTTAAATGAATAACAGTATAACAAAAATATTTTAATATTAACATAAAAATTTACGAAATAACACATAATGTTTTATTTAATAATCGAAATTATATAATATAATGTTGGACCAACATTTCTCTTACTCTATTATCTTCAGAATATTTTAATTTCAACATATCGTTATCGAATATTTTTTTTAAATATTTTGAAATTTTGTTGTAAATTCAATAGGATTTTATTGAAATATTATTAATTTTTATTTCAATATTATTAATAGATCATAAATTTATGCTCTATTGATAATATTGAAATACACTTTTTTAAATTTAATATTTCTTCTACATCAACAACTGGTAAATTACCTTCTATAAGTATATATATATATGTATCGACAAATGATACTAAAATCAATTAATAGAATCACGTAAAACTATCTTATTGAACACAAAAAATAAGACAATGTGATTGAGATGACATAAAAGTAAAACTTGTTTCATTGCACAGAGTAAATATTATATTCAGAAGGTAAATTTTTTATGTTAATTGCAGGAAATCTATTTCTCTTTTGCTATTTTATCGACATTAACTCTGTCGGTAATTAATTATTGATAAATGAAGGCTGTATAAATTATATTTATTTAAAAAATGTATATATATTTATCGCGGGCATGAAGTAATAAATTAAAATAATCATTTTAATTCAGTAAACGATACAATTGTAAACACCATCAAAATTATTTTTTTATTTTTAATTTACTATTAAAAATAATATTTAGT
>NW_017259353.1:1388042-1394188 GCF_001594045.1 Atta colombica
TACAACTTAGTTTATAAAAATAACAACAGTAACAAAAGAGAGAATAAAAACAAATTTACATCCGGAAAAGATGGATGCGCAACAAAATTGTCATTAAATTTGAGAAACATGTTCGCTCAATGATGATTAGAACTTCAAGAATCTTAAAATCATTCGTACGATTTCCTTATAAAAAATGAATTTCATCTCGCTAATTAATTGCTTGTCTACGTCATATAGAGTACACGTGTATACATATACGGTTTACCATAACGTATACTATTCCGTTTATAATATGATATATCAATCTAAATTTATTGTATACTCATCTCGGCGCTTAACATCTAAATATAGTTATATATCTTTCTTTGTAGATTTATATTTATGTATACATACATAGTGCCCTTTATTAATGTACGTAAGGGGGCAAAATAGGAACTGTGATCGCCTGATGTACCTTGTTCGTCCATTCTCTTAAATGTCCAATTTGCGCCATTCTATTAATTTTATTTGTAAATTCTTATAACTATACATAATTATATAATCATCTGGTTAGCAGAAATAATTAGAAAGAATACCAGATTCTTTCTAATTATTTCTGCTAACCAGATGTGATAGAACCTAAGAGAATTCAAGTTCGCAATTTTGTTTTATAAATTACTATTTTTTTAGAAAATTGTAAAATAGTAAAAAAATGTTACAAATTCGTATATTAATTTCAAACTGCAATAGGAAAAGTTAATATAATTGCCTAAAAATATCAGTGATATAACAGATCTTATTATTACATTAATACCTTTTGGTTAGTGTTAATTCCATACTCAAATGTATTTAAAAATTGTGATCTAAAAGGTATATGAAGATATATCATTTAATAGGCAGTTAACGTCTTCAATGATGAAAATGAAAATATTCTTTTAGTATTTAATATAAATGTAAGATATGGAATTTTAACATGTGATTTATCGCAAAAGAAACTTTCATTGGCGAGTAAAATTGCTTGGACGAAAACATGGTGCATTTGCGTACAAACAGGCCGCAAGAAGGCACCGAGCAACGCAACGCACGAGCTCCTAAATCTTATGACGATTACGAGAATGGCGACGTACAAAAGAAAGGCACGTTATAGAATTTCATTGATCGTGATTCATTTATCTCGGAACAAAGGCAACTAATTAGTTGCTTCTGTCATAAAAAAAGATGAGCGTGCAGGCCTTTGCATCAATGGGGAGAAATTGCTATCATTTGTATGAAGCTTTATCCGTCGGCGCAATACAGGATGATTCGTTACTATCAAAGAAATGCTTGCTCGCGCTGTACGTGAAATACGCGACGTCGAATCGATGAAAACGTCGCGCGCATCCGTATTAAAGCTGAGCTTTTCTCTCACGGCGTCGGATGCTCGAGATCTCCAAAGCGTTATTCTTCGTCGTAGCAATAGATTCACGTTGAAGATTACAATTACTTGTCAGCCATTGAACACAAATCTGCACTCAATAAAAATTAATAAAAACGTAATTAGAGGGTCATATTTTAGATAAGTGTAAAAGTACTCTCTATAAAAAATATTTTTTGAATATTACATGCTTTTTTATTCAATCAATTTTAATATTCATTCTTGAATATTAGCGAATTTCGATAATATTCAGATTTATTAATGGAAATACTATTAATCAAATCATTCACAAAAGATGGTTTGTGTTTAATATTGAACCTTAATTTTGCACGTGCCAGTTCCGTTTTTCATTTACGTTTGTTAATCCGCGATTAACTTAACACACGTTGAACGTGATTAATAATAACATTACATAAGATATCTACTTATAACTAATGGGATATACGCTCTATATATATTTTTCTTTTTTTCTTAAATATAAATATTTTACAGTATACATTATTATTCACGCTATACGTCGAGGTAAAATTGCCGAGCAATTTACCCTTCGATCGTTTTTGTCTCCTGACGCCGTAATATAGATAAATTTCTAATGATGATGGAAATGCATTGGTAGCGCTTCTCATTCATCGACTATCTTCTCAATCGCTTAAATTTAATCGTATCTCTGAAAATCGTATCTCTGAAAATTAGCAGACTCAGCAAGCTGGGGGATCTGTTCTTGTCTGATAATGTCCGATTCATTTCACTTTTTTTTCGCACTTTTTCGAAAAGTCTTCTTTAATCACTCGATATTAAATCTTGAAATATATATATTCATGACACCTTTCTACAAATAAAACATTTTTTATAAGTACGAGCATTTTTCAAATGCTCTTTTTCCTGTTACGTACATATAGACATTATAGACTATTTATGTTAATTTAGGTTAATTTTTTGTACTTTGATCGAGACTTCCGTATGATTTCGGTGAATCCCTGATTATATTAAATATAAAGAATTGTGAATCTCGACGTATACAGTGCGAGTTGGAAACAATCATTAGTGAATACTTCTAAATGAAATGATTTTTAAAAATATAAATATAATAAAAAAAAAATTTTTAAAAGGAACAGTGAAATAAATAACCAATTATTTTTATTCACTATTACATTTTTTTTACATAATCCCAGAAATAAACTTCTATTATTATTATTTGCAAAAATACGTTGCATTTAAATAAAATAAATTTCGCATATTGCACTTCCCATCAAATAGTCCTTTTCAAAAGTTTTTATTACGGTCCTTCGCGAATCTGAAAATGAAAGCAGCTATGTATAAAACGCGAACAGAAAAGGAAATAAAATAAACATACAAAACATAAATGGACACTGTTATATTTTCTTTTCATATTCTTAACATATTCTTAACATATTCCGTCACATATTATTGGCAAGTAATTGAACATGAAAGTGCTTACACACTAAATAAGATACTAGATGGGTCACGTCATAAAATCTAAACTAATAATTAATAATAACTAGAACAATAAAAGTGGCATTAAAATATAATTATATAGGCACAGAAAACTCCGGAGAATTGGCTTAAATACGACATGATATTTACAAATAAATTTAATGCTAATATCGAGTGGAAATTCCGGAGGGCTTGAAGGTATATTGTACGTATGTACTGGCACGTTCTTGTACAGTAGACCTAACGATTACGTCTGTCTCGGTGAATAAGAACGTCGCGACGAAAAGTCAATATCAAAATGCCGCAAAAAAGAAAAAAAATAATAAAGAAAGAAAAATACGATTTTCCGAACAAATACGCGCGTTAATAATATCGGCGACGTTTTCTTTCTAGCTACGAGACAGACGCACTTCCTTATATTTATCAAAGCTGGTAGAAAAAAATTAAAAAAAGAAACAGAATGAATATGACATGCATATTAATAATGTCAAAAATTAAGACTTACAGTATCAAAATGAAGGAAACATAAACATATTAAATGAAAGACTAAATTAATGAATTACTAAGTAAGATAGTACCTTGAAATAAAAATAACACTAATATTATGTATATAAAAATGACTTCCAAAGTAGTGGTAATTTGTGATATAACGGATCTAGAGATTGTTGGATTACTCGCTCAGACAAGTACTCCAAAAAAAGATCGCAGTAATTACTTTCCGCCAAGCTTTTCTTACCTACTTATGTCGATAACGAGTCAAGCGAGTCAATATTTGATAGATAAGTTCCATCAAGTTTAATTATAGTGAATTGCAAGTGCCAAAATCAAGAGGCATAAGATTTTGCTCAAATTTGAAGATACGCTTGAAGATAATTCAGTAAATTTCAGCAACAGTAAATAGGAGAAGCTAGAGCGAAATGGAGAATCTTCAAATGATTTTAAAAAACTAAAATGTTACAACATAATATAATATTCATTTTGCGAGAAAAAAAGAAAAAGATATAATCCGCTCTAAATTGTTATAATTGAAAGATTTAAGATAATTATTTGCGTATATACGAAAACACACAGTAAAAATATAGATTTTAGTGCTTATTGCTTTAATCATGTCTTTGATAATGTGCTTGAAGGCTTTGTGACAGTACCATTGTGCGTTTTTATTCTACTCCGAGTTTCCGTTTCGATTTTCCGTTTCCGATTCGAGCTCCTCCTAATTCGTGTACGATGATAAATAATATTCGTGATCTCAATTCTGATATTTGTCTGTTTCATAATTTAAATGTTGAGAATCGTTACAATATGCCTTGTATAAAATATTAATTACATTTTGTTAAATAAAGTTGCGAAAAGAGATCGTCGAGACACCGAGTACGTCGAGATTGCACGCCTATTATGCCCACAATAAAATTCCTATACCAAACACAAGTCACAAATATATGTAAGTTAGGAAGTGTTGGCCTCTGTTACTAGAAAGATTCTCTGCTTATATGTCACATGATTATATTATATGTCCCTGATTAGTTGCGTAGGTCATAAAATATCACGTATAGGTATGGGGGTATGTTCTATGCTTTTTTTCTTACTTTCTAGTGTATAGCTCTATGCATCTATACATATATATACACATATATATATATATATAATAGATATAATATATATTAACATCGTGATTGCCATCCGGGCATGTAAAGTATTTACTCATTCACACATTCACTTTTGCAATTCTTCCTTCTTTGACAAAACTCACATTTCCTTTCTCTTTTTTTTTGTTCTCTTTTTCTTTCTTTTCGTTAGCACATTCACGCGATTTCTTCGTTCTACATTGTTAAGGATTTCAAAAATCACTAACCGTTGTCACGACCTGTAAGAACGGTTGTAAGTACAACATATTGCATTGCGATTTTGGAATATAGCACTGTCAATCATAGAGCAGTCGAGCGGCGACGTTTGGCAGTGTATCGTCATCATCTCGGAACGAGATATGTACATACACACATGTTGCATGAGTGTACATATAAATATACACAATTGGACAAAATGATAGAGTACGTAAGAATTTTGTAGAAATAAGTAAAATATTAAGATAAGTAAATTCTGATAATTTTTTGTATGGCAACGTTTTACATTAATAGAATCAGTAATAAATAGAAAACTTCTATTTTATTTATTAATGATTTTATGTTGGATCAAATACTTGAATCTTAAATTTTTAAATATATACATAGAGAAAACATTCGCTCTATAGTGTAAAAAATTTGCAATCAAAGAATTATGAAAATTTAATGAGCAATCTTATCTGTTGTTTTTGTCCAGCAGTACATACAGGCTTGCGATAATGAATTTTTCGTGGGGTTGAGGTAGTTCGTTTTTTACTTCTTCATTCGTGATACGCAATCATTTCTAAAATGCGAACGACATTTTGATCACTCGCATGTGTTGACTCATAACTGACAAGCTTCTTTAATTCTAGAAAACTATGAGATAGTTGTCATTATTAGCATAGATATAATTTTACGTACATGATGCCAAAAGATTATATAATCAGTCATATAATGCAATATAATAATCGATTATTAGTGGTTGATAAAAATGACGTTGATAAATTATGGAAATTATGCAATACACGCGTAAAGTACAAAGAGATCATTTGATATTGCAGTGTTTATATAATTTATGACAGTTATATGTAAAATGTAACAAAACACAAATAATAAATAACGAATACATAAATCACAAATAATTAAAATAATCATTAGTATTCTAAGTTGCGAAAAAATTAAGTAGATGATTTTTCTCTTGTTACATATAATATAACAAAATAAATTATTATTATAACGGTCTATTAATATATGTAGAGAAAAAGCCCCTATTATATGAGATATCGAGTTCATTTTGGATAAATGTTGGATAAATGTTAGTTAAATTCTGTCTATAGACAGAATTTAAAAAAATAATAGATCATTTTGAAGGAAATTTAATAAGCTTTAGATAACGTTATAAGCTTTAGATAACGAAATTTAATTCAAATTCTATTTTTTTTTTTAAATAAAAAAATGTAAAAAGTGAGCAAATCGCAAAATCAAAAAATTGTGCTCCTAATATGAGAAATCGATAGTAAAACGCAAAATATATCAGTATTGTAATTAAAAAATTTTATTTCATGTTTCTAAAATGCAAACAAATGTCATGCGTGAAAAATGAGCATAGATTATACTTAGAACTCATCTTCAGGTAGTTGGAATCAAGCATCGCAGAAATAATAATCACACATAATTTAAAAAAAAATACGCGTGAGTTAATCAGAAATTAAAGTATA
>NW_017259353.1:1394288-1398396 GCF_001594045.1 Atta colombica
TGACTGTGTAATCTGTTTGTTCGTTATTAATTGTTATTTACGCTCGCTCGACTGTTCCACGTAAGGAGGCAATCTCTTAACTAAATCCTGGAAGCTACATTGTCCCGCGCATGACTATGTGTAAAATATATCGTGTATACATAATATATGTAATATATATAATATATATAATATATAATATATATATTTTTATTTTCACACGGAGAAGACAATTCGCAGTTGACACGTGCGAAGTTTTATAAAATAATATATGTCATGTATGTGAGCATGAGTAATAACGCGAGAAAAAGATTGATATTTAATAACATGGAGGTAGCTATGGTGATTTCACAATTATTTCTTTCTTTTCGTAAATGCGCACGCAAAAATTCGTTTCGATTAATTTTCCAAATAAAAAAAAGTTATATATGCTGTAAGAATAAATTGTATTTTTTAAATAAACGAACATTGGTTATTATTTACATTCATTTAGAAATTAAAATATATTTTTGTGTGATTAAAACAAGGAAATAAGATTTTATAAATAAATATTCTAAACTTAAATCGCATAAAATATTTTTACTCTCTTTCGAGAGAAATAAAAATTCTTTAAAAAATATAAAAAATAAATTTCAACTAATACAAAAGTCTCAATTACAATCAAAGTTAGATGTTAGATTAATATATTTCAAAATAAAGTTCATCTTGCTGTAAATGCTTCTGTAGATGAATTTTTACTTAGAGAAGTGTTAATGTAAAAAAAATATGAATAGCACTTCAAGATTAAAAAGATATGTTAAAAATTAATTTGACCAGATATTAAAGATTATGAAAATAACAATGTTTAGTTTATTTTCTTTGTTAAAGATGTACAACATCAGTTGCAGTCTGTCAATAAAATAAAGATAAATCGAGAACGGATTTACACGCGCGCCGAAGCGTACAATGTACAAATGTTGCGTCACTTGCCAGTGTAAAATCTCATAACAAACAAGAAATAAAAGAACAAATGAAACAAAACAGTGTCAGGCGCGAGTCGCCAAGGTCAGATCAACGTAAGAATCGCACCTGCAGTAATTGTAGTAATAGTATTGTAGTAATAGTAGTAGTAATAGTAGTAGTAGTAGTAGTAATAATAGTAGTAGTAATAGTAATAGTAGTAGTAGTTGTAGTAGTGGTAGTAGTAGTCGTAGTAGTAGTAGTAGTAGTAGTCGTAGTCGTAGTAGTAGTAATAGTAGCAGTAGTAGTAATAGTAGTCTATAAGTATAGTATCACGGCCTGGCTGCTTCAGATTTCCTGAGTTTGTTATTACATTTACATAATGCATCATTACATCGTGTCGATTATTAAGTACCTGAGACGGCGGATCGTTCCCGGCCGTGCGCTCTTACGTACTTTTTGCCTAGTCTGCAATTGTCTGTAGCATTATGCAGTGATTTTAAGTTCATACAGACAAGGTCCGATCGTAAATTATCAAGTTTATTTAAAAAAAAAACTACGATAATTTATCCGAACTTCTCTCGTCTTATTCGACAAATCTTCTAACTAATGCAGACAGGTGACAAATTGTACGGTTGCATGAAGATACAGCAATGACTAATTATTTGCACCAATCGTCCTTATGACATGTTCCGTTTATCGTTTAGAAAAAGATCGTCGAAGCAAGTACAATGGACGAAGTGGGCAAATGAATAAAGTGATTGCTCATCTTGAGGACATCTCGAATATCTTCGCAATTGCGCTACATACTTTACAATTGCGCAATATTGTGTGTTAATATATAATATTCATCGTTACAATTTTCCATTTTACTTTCTATATTCTACGCTCGAGATAAATT
Source organism: Atta colombica (assembly GCF_001594045.1). Taxonomy (NCBI): domain Eukaryota; kingdom Metazoa; phylum Arthropoda; class Insecta; order Hymenoptera; family Formicidae; genus Atta; species Atta colombica. Next base: position 1,396,108 of record NW_017259353.1, read on the forward strand.
TGTCATAATCTTATAAGTCTAAACGCGTTTTATGTAGACATAAAAACGCGCTTCATTGTGTTAGTCGAGCACATTTTATAATAATTGTGAAAATTTAATAAGTATATAGAAGAAACAAAGTATATTCTTAATAAATTTGATTGTATCCAAATAAATTTGTTATTTGGAATGATCCAAACAAATCAATTTGTTTGAATCAATAAGTGCGACTGTTTGAATTTGAAACAATATATATCTTTGTCTTAAATACATTATTTGAACAATGTCTATATCTTCGGTATTCGCAAGATCAAACTGTACAGCACAAACATAATTGACACAACACGTAACACTGTTCGTTTAATCCTGTTGTTAGACGTACAAGCTATTGTTTTCATATTTTCAGCCAAAAATGATATAATGATTGTTCTAAGAAAGCAATTATTTGCATGGAACAACCTTTATATAATATTCTGCCATTTTCAAATAAATAATTTGTTTCATTGTTTTTATTCATTGTAATCAAATAATATATTATTTAATTGAAAAATATTACTTCAAATAATAATGTTATTTCTGTCAAGCAATAGAGATTTCTCGAATAAAACAACAAAATTTTTATTCAAATATTTCGTACAAGCATATATTGTTTCAATAAAATAAATTTTAATTAAATAAATAGGAATACTAAATCCAAAGAAATCTTTTTCTCTGTGTGCACTATTAGCTTTATGTATATTTCCATAGATAACTTTTTGCAATTATATATAAAAAAAATGCAAATTAAAATAATGTGAAATGTACAAAAAGGTTATTGCATTTTTTTTACAGAAGATTTTTACAGATGATTTCGTAATTATTTGCAAAAAGATTAGTGTTTATGCCACAACTTTCGTAAAAACGTATCTAAATGATAATGTTCGAAAATTTATGAAAGACATGAACCAAGATTTTTTTGCATCTGTTTGGATGTTGACGGTGACGTTTGCTCGCAAATTCCGAATGTCACCGCAGCGAGAATTATTCACTACAGCTGCGCATTTACATCTCGCCGAAGGGAGAGAGTCGAGCGAACGGCGATGTCCAGACAGTTCATGAAAGGCTCACTGCGTTTACGGCGTCGTTAATCCGCTTTTATAATCACAAAATGAACCGCGCGAGAGCATTCGGCTGATTCGGAGGCCTTTACGAGCTTCCAACTCGCACGTTATTATCGGCGACAACCTCGTGCGGAGTCTCGGTCGTTACTGATATCGCTGTCGTTTCCTGCCATACATTAACTACGTTCGGCCTTATCTTCTTATCCACGTATAATGCGAATACTCCGCGACAGTCCACTACTCTCTAGAGATTGAAAGAGATGGCAAACCGCAGCGAGAACATTTCTGTACCTTGAGATCGATCCTCCTAAGCCACAACTGTAAACAAAATCAGCTATTTATATAGCCGTTGAATTAAATATGCCATTGTTCAATGAAATTAAAATACTGCAAAGAAGTCAAATTAAAATTTTATTCCGAGAAAATCGGCATTTGTTCTCAAGGAGCTTCTAATTCCTCGAGATCTAATAAGATTAAAAATCAATTGTTCCAAACCAGGTGTTAAATCTATTTAAATCTGTAAGTGGCTTCATTGACACTTCATAGCACTCAGAATTCATTACTATATTTAATGAATTAGATAGTTGAAATTTTCTTTCAATTTGTATTCTGATCGAATTAATTAACGCAATTGAAATAATTTCAATCCTTTTTCACAACTCACACACTTTTTTAGTAAGTTATCTTGCAAATATTACAATACAAATATTATTAGTAGTGAAATAATATTTTTATGTTTACTTACAATGAGTTTGATAAGATTAATGCAAAGTTTATATACTTCTATATATATTATGCTTGTGAGAGGATCGATTTTATGAGAGTGTGTCTCTTTCGAGGATTATATAAACTTGTTAAAAAACTGTAATCATCACGCATCTTTCAAATAATTTCATATGAAACTATGTCGGCGGAAAATTAGCGAGTACTCTTGCGTAACAATTGCGATAATTTTACCGAGATGTCAATTGAAAACGCCGGCCGGGCGCGTTATACAATTTACGCACACGATTGTCTCTAAAAGCTATTGCAATACTGTAATTGGTGGTATTATTCGAAATGACTATTGCGGACTATGTTCAATGGACTATGACAATGTAGCGACTGATCTGGCGAAAGGGTTAAAAGAGAATGGCGGGGTTATTAAGCCGGGACTATGTAAAAAAATATATATGTATATGTACGCATGTATGTATATATATATATATAT
>NW_017259353.1:1398496-1410896 GCF_001594045.1 Atta colombica
GACAATTATAAGAGAACCAGAAGAAAAAGCAAGACTAAAAGCAAATTTGCATCTCGTCATGCAAATGAAACCAACCCCGCCAACCTTTCGTTCCTATAGATAAGGATAATATATATGTATACATAAGGTGTTAAAAAATTTAAGACTTAGAAGACAGTATTTACTAAGTTAAGTAAGAAATACTTAATCAATGTAGGTCGAGAAATTAACATTATCAGAGGTAGAAGCGATTTTCAGTTTTGGTAATGACGACTTGCTGCACATTTGCATGGAACTATATGTGTTTTCTTGCACAAATCGATTTCACTTCACATTTGCATATAAAAATTTAAATGACTAGAAAAATAAATACTTTGAGATTGAAATGAATACTTAATCCTTTTTTTATTGTCAGAATAATATATTCGAATAATATCTCGGATATATAAAATATATCTAAATATTCACTTTTCGATTGTCATATCTTAATATTTTTGTATGCAAGATGAACAAAGGAATCGATTGTGAAATAATCACATGGATCCAAGATTAATTTTTTGACCTATATTGATTAAACATTTTTTTACGGTATACGTTATATGACTTGCATATATACGATAATCTGTGCACATGTAACATATTTAATTTCTATGTCCATGTCTGCTATGTATGTCTGTGTCTAGTTCAAGCAAAATCCTTTGCGCACACGCATTATAAAAATTAAAATGAAATGAAAAAACTATCGAGATCGCTATTAATTCGATGCCATCGTGGCTACCATCGTCAGCTTGTTTTAAAAATTTTTCGCTTGTCTATTTTTCTGAGATTTTCTTCCCACAGTAATATGACGTATAAGTGAATAAGGATTTGAATTAGAATAATCATCATAAGTTTGTAATGGCACAATCGATTGTATTCTATTCTTGCTTCGAATGGCTACCTCTCAATTTATTTAAGTACTATGCAGCAGTTAAAATTTCAACTTTCTTTTATCGCCTTTTTTATTTTTCTCTATAGCTTTCTTTTAAGTCGCCAAGTTAAGTTTCCAAAACTCGCATGTATTCATATATTAAATTTTGTATACATAATATTTTTTATATCAAAAGTGACTGTGTTTTTAACAGAAATATTTAACTCAATTCTCTTTTTTCCTATAGCTTTGACTTTTATAATGTTCATTGAAGTTTAGTCAATCCACGGATAAATTTGTACTCTGTACACATGGATCTGCTTTCTTTCATAATAATAGAGAGCTTCAAGGCAAGAAGTGGTTTTTTTTGTACCAATTAAACCTGGATTCGTATCTCGATTGATGACATTCCCCTTTTTCTTTTTTTTTTATCTGAAAATTGATTGCGTATCTTCATTGAATTTTCTCGCATTTTTATCTCACGAAAAGAAATTATCTATGGACGCGATTACTTGTGAACAAAATAAATGTGCAAAGTTTCTAAATTCGCGAAAATACGAATCTAGAAAGGAATCACCGCGCGTTTCAATCTCTGCTCGAAAATGCTCGTAACTTGATAGATGGTGAATTACGAACGCGTCTTACAGTTGATACTTTACAGAAAAAGGAAAAAAGCGTCATAGCTGACAATATTTATAATAAAATATCGGATGCTTCCATAGAACAGCATGGCGCGGGCAATTAATATGCAATCTCACTTCATCACGCGTGCCCATTTTTTGGCTCTCGTGCGCGCGTCGTATACAAATGTCACAATCGTATACAGTTACATTCGTATACACATGTACATGTCAAGTTTAAACATTTCAAAAGTTGCGTATCAACACGCATCAATAAGACATCTATTTTATTTACGTTTAATTAACATAATTATTCTCACATAATAATAATCCTTAAGTTTCTAAAAGTAAAATTGTTAAGAAACCAAATTATGAAAAATAACGTATTATTTTTTTACACAACAGGTATAGCGTTGATTGATTTTATTCCATATCAATGTTTTTATACTCTCGATTTTTAATTAAAATGATCAAATGTGACTAGTTGAATTGAATATAATATTATATCTCTTAAGACAATTACTTCAATTATTCACTTTACATTGCTTTTCTATGTTCTTTTCAGTAGATCAATTAAATCGAATCAGAGTCAATGGTCATTTCAATGTTCTAGAAAAATGCTATTATTATTGATGAATATTGCTCTTTACAAAATTTCGCGTAAATAATTGCTTGAAATCTCACGATAAATTTAATCTTAAATTTGTCTTAAAAAGATCTATCTTAAGAGCTAATGTTTAATAATATATTTTAAGCATTGTGCACAATCTATATATAATCTGGTTTTTCTTGTTATCCCAATTTTCTTATCCCAATTATCTTTATTGTTAATTTCAATTCTTTTTGTAGTCTAGCATTTTGGGTCAGTGAAATAAATAATTTTCTGAAAATAAAAGACATTGTCAAGGTGCATTATCAAGACTATTTTACTTTTTTCAAAGACAGTGCATTCAACAAAACACGCTCGTGATAAATGAAAAATTGTTCACATAAACCGAAATCAACTATTTAGTCTAAAAAGATATGAACATTCGGATGCATTAATAATAATGAATCAATGAATTAAAATGTGTGATAAAAACATTTAATTTGAGATACGTAATTCGTCGATTCCTTTTTCTTCTTCTGCAAGAATAAAACTTTTAAACTATACAATTAATTACATATAAACAGAAAAATTAATTACATAAATAAATGTAAACACGACAATTTCAGAACTATGTTTTGAATATTATCTTATCTCGATATTAGTTGCACATATTATCTAATTGAATAGTCTTAAAAATGCTGAAACAGAAAGAAATATTAATTTTAAATGTTAAACGTTAATGTCTGTGGCTCTGATCATGTGGTGCAATGTGGTCGCACACAGTAAAGTAGCATTCAAAAAAAAGCTGGCCCTATCTTAAATTTAGTTAGATATAAAACTTACAATTAGATACAATACAATAAACGTACATAAAAATCAATCTTATATTTAAATTTTAGGCTCAATTTCAAGTTATGAGTTTACATTAATTGCAAATATGGTCGTGTGTCGAATTACGTTTTTAAATATAAATTAAATGCTGTTATATGATGTATTTACATATTTTGAAATTTAATATATGTAACTTGAGAATTTAATGGGTCAATTCTAAGCAGAATCAAGCTTGTAATTTGTTTTCATAAGACTTGTAAGAACTTACAAGTGTTTTATGCAACCTTTACAGATAGCTTCTTGTTACTTGTAAAATTTATGAAAAATCATAGATATTTACGTATGATTGTACGTCTTTATGGTACACACGCATAAAATTATCTACAGCATTAGGCATAAGTTTTTACGAGTCCTACGAGAACAAATTATGAGTCTTACGATTCTGTTTAAAATTTACTTTTATATATCTTCAATATTGTTGTTTAATTTTAATTTTGTTGCTTTATCTTATTCTTAGCATTACTCGTTTTATCAATTTATAGAAGTAATAATTCAGCATTTATCAGATTTAAGATATCGCTCCTTTATCATCTAAAAAAAGCGGTTTTTATTTTTTAATGTTGCTTAATTTTTTGAAATGTTGCACATATTATATACTCAAAAAAAATATATATATATATATATACATATATGTATGTGTATACGCATTATAACGTAATTTGTACCCGCATTACTTCGCATTTCTTAATTTAAAAAAATTATATTTCGTCGATCACATTATATTTTTAGATTAATCCTATCTAATTATTCTACTCGGATAATTTCTCACATTAAAATTACTGATTATCAAAACAAAAAAATATATCCTTATAAATTAATTCCAATTAAATGCCCCTAATATTTCGAAGTAAATAAAAATGCACATGATTACAAATAGCTCAATAGTAATACGAAACAAAGTCTCGTTTTCCTTTTTTTTCTCTTTTTCTTCTTTTTACAATGGAAATGTTTCAAATTCAAAAGACTGTAGTATTCTGGCAAATCTTGCATACTTGTCTGATATTAAAATCATTTCTATCTCTCTAGCTTGTTTTTTTCATGTTTTTAATCTCTTTTTATATTTTATAATTTTTTTATTTTTGAATCTTTTTTTACATTTTTTATATCTCTAACGTTTCTCTCTATCACATTTTTCTTTGTTTTTTTTTCAAAATTTATATTTTTATTGGCATAATTACACAATCATAAATAGCTCTCTTTTTTTCATTTTAAATATATTTGTACACAATGCCGAAAAGCTCCAGACTACCTTGATATTTCTTCTGTTATTTTTTTAATTTCTCCCTAATTAATTTTCTTATTTATAGTATATTGTTTTATACTTGCTTCTTTATTACATAATTTTTTTTTATTTTCTATACTGCATTTTATTTTCTATACTGTATGTGTTAAGTTTTTAAGTATATATGTACATATGTATACGTGCGAGATCGTATGTAATACAGCCTATTTTCAATAATTCATCCTTTATAGATAAATTAATTTATCTTTTACTGTGTTTACAATAAATCAACTTTTTTTCATTCTTACTTATTTTTTCTCCTTTTATTCATTGATATCCTTATTGCTTTTGTCATGTAAACTTGCACCAATATTATCTAATAAAAAGGTTTGATTTTTTCTGTTCGTTTATGATTGCTTGCAACTAACTGATTTGTGCAGTGTTATAGAATTTATTATAGTGGTGGCAAAAGTTAATAATGATCACAAATTTTTATAATTAACTCAATAGTGTAATTTATTTTTATGTAATGTTGATTCAATTCTTTTAATTCCTTGATATTGACATATTTGAGTTTGTATACAAATAATTAACAGAGGTACCGTTTTATCTCGTTATAATGATCATGCAAGAGTGGTATGCTCCCAGAAGATATATAGTATTAAAAGATTTTTAATAAAACAAAAATTGTCGAATGCTGAGCAATCTGGAAGTTAACATTTTTTTTCAGATTTAAAAAATTTTTTTCTCTTTTTTATTCAGACATATTATTAATTGTTTTTCTTTTCTTTATTCTCTTTTTTCTTTTAATCATTGTTTCATTTTTATTTCCCTTTACTTTTATGATAGCCTCCTAACATGTAAAATCTTCTATGTACGTAATTCTTTTGAATGTAATAAAGTTACTCATGAAATACTGCTGTGCAGTAAAAAGCAGTTTCTTATGCAGCATAAAAAGTTTTTTGAAAAAAATTAATTTCGATATAATAATATACGTATATTGCACATTTTTGCTATAAAAAAATAATAAATAGAAATCATTGTCAATCATTGTATCTAGCAACTTTTATTCATAACTTTGACATATTCAACTCTAATAAAATTTAATTTTAAATGCTTCAATTTTAAATGTTTCAATTTTTAATGTTTCACACGTAGAGGTAGATAATTTACAGTAATAACATAATCTTCTTACGGACTCTCCAAATTCAAAATCAAATAGAATTCAAAAGCCGGGCAGTGAAAATCAGTGGTAATTAGTACGCAAAATGTAATTTTAAGTCTTTATTCCAAAATTATAGTACGTTTCAACACACTTTGATGCCATCCTCAGCAATTAAATCAAAATTTAATTCCTTGCATGTCTAAAGAAAATCACCATCAGATTTACAGATTTGATGTTGTACAATCTATCAAAAAATTAATATTTTATAATCAAGTCAAACAAACCAAATAAAAAAATTTTATTATAAAAGAATGATGATTTATCCAGAACAAGAAAAGAATTTATCTTAACATTGAATAAAGAAAAATCAATTTAACAATTTAAATTTCTTAAAACTAATAAAAAATTTTGTTAGACGTATGTTAATCATATAAAACTGTTACATTATATATAATAAGTAATTAACATTATATGTAATAATAAGTAAAACGCTGATTCTCACTTGCCCGGCTTTTGGATTCTATTTGGTTTATAATTTACAATGACCAATATAAAATGACACTGACCATTTTATACAGAAATAACTATAATTAATATACTGCAATTAACTTAATATAATTTACGATTGTTTATAAAAACTAAGAAAGTAATATGAGACGAAGTCTCCTAAAAAATTAGACGAAGTATTTTTCTAAATTTGGGCCAACTTTTTAGATTCTGCTTTACTGTGCGTTGTATATAGGACTTCATTTTTGTTGGATAAATTTCTTATAAAATTTCCCTCTTTCATAATCTTCTCTCTCATAATTTCTTATAAATTAATTAAAACATGAGGTGTAGGATCAATTAAAAAATATTGAATAGGTTTAGTACATTATCCTGTTGAGTTCAACCTATACCTTCAGAATAAAGTTGTGCTAATAAAAAAAAATGCATACTTATTCTTTAGCATACTAAATTAAATTTATTATTAACAGTCCAATTGAGTCAATTTAGGCAGATTTTGGGCATCCAATATGAATAGGCACTAATTCTGATGCAGTCATTGTTTTTTATATAATAATAAATATTTATTCCATTAAGTGTTCAAGATAAAATGTTGCACAGAATAAAAGACAGAGAATTGCCAAATTCCTGATTCCAAATATCATTTTCTTATCTTTGATTAAGGCTGCGATTCACGTTCACAATGCTTAAAAATTATCAGGGTTGCCACAGAAAATAAATTTTAAAATTCCCTGACTTTTCCAAGTTTTTCAGATGAAAATGGAAAACTTTTCAATATAAAATATATAAATTTTAATACATTTAAAGTTAAGAATTGTAGGAAAGATAATTTATATTAAAAACAATACAAAAAAGGTTTAATAGCATTCTAAAATTTTGGGTGCAAATTCATTGGGTGCCAACAAAAAATAAATTAGAAATAAATTGGAAAAGAATGCAGTTACAAAAAAGTGCGATCAAATAAAAATACTGAATAAAATATAAATTTTAATTATTTTATTAAAATCGTTTAAAGTGTGCAAAACATATTTCATTATAAACGTCAGATATAATAAAAAATTATAACAATTATTTAAAATAGGAGCAGTTTAAGAAAATTGTGAGCAAATTTCAAAATTCTAGACTTTTTTACATTTTTTCCTGATTTTTCCCGGTTTTTCCATATACACTAATATCAATTTCCTTGATTTTTCCTGGTTTTCTAGGTCTGTGACAACCCTGATTTATTCTTGTTGTTTGTTAAATTAAACAAAGACAAATGATGCTCATGAGCATTGTCAACATGAATTGAAATACGTGGCCTAAAAAGTTTTCATTTTTCAATAACTATTTTTTAAATTTAATGTAGAAAATTAAAATTACTGATAAGAAAATGTCTATTTTGGGTAACAGATAAGAATCTGATCTGAGCTCTCAAAATACTATATAGAGAAAAGAGAATGTAATCATTTCTCCAATAGTTCATATAGTCTTAGCATAATAATGAAATAGTCCTGAATTTCTTGTTTCGATGTAACAGAACTTGACATCAAAAATTTGTGAAGATTAAGATATTCAATTAATTATTCAAAATTAAAATACAAGTATCTATTAATAATTTTCACTTTAACGATCATGAAATGCAACGGAACTCAAGATTCAAGGGATATACATGTTCCTATAGTATCAATTACTAAGAATGTTTGTATCCAATTCTTCTGTAAATCAACGTTTATATATTTCCATAACTAACGCTATTGAATTTTATTACAAACAATTTAATTTGTTTGTAATAAACGCGATAATTCTATTTTACTTTTTTCATGACTTGTTTAACAACTCTTTTATAATTTCTATGACTTTTCATAATTTGATTTTTTATATAACTTCTGTTTGACTTTTCAATTTTTTATGTTTTTTAATATTTTTATCGAATATAAAGCGGTACACGAGCACCGCATAGTTTCTCGATAGTTTCTCTGCATGAAAAATTCAGAGCGCATAAAAATATTGTGGTTTTAATCAACTCATAGTTTCTCGCGCGGAATTTTATGTTAAGATAAAATTCGCGGTCTTTTATGATAATTTTTCATGGAAATTTCAAATTGCTTCATGCTTAATTCATGTTACAATCTTTAGCATTGATCAACTAGAATTTCTCTTTTTATGAAAAATACAGATCTCCAAGAAAGTCCCACGCATCAAGGGCCAAGATATCCGATGTATCGTAACTCAATTGGTCAAACCGATCAAAAATATGATATAGTTTATCTTTTAAAGTGAGAAAACAATTTTTCAACAATTTCTCAATCGCGTTTGACCCGCGCCACGCTGCTACATATTGCTAAATTTCTCTCCACTTTTTTATACGCATATATAAAGAATACATATATACGTATACGTGTATTTCTATTATTATCATATACGTAGAATCTATGAAATGTATTATCAATGAAATTAACTTATGAATTTTATATATATATATATATATATATATATATAAAAAAAAAAATATATATATATATATATATTAGTAGGAACAATTTCACGACGTTCGCGTCGTGCACGTTTCAGTGGCGAATCTTCCTTTAACTTTTCTCTACGCCTCGCGAAAATAGAAGAAATCTCTATCGCGTTAAGAACATTACGTTTGCGCAAGCAACGAATAATAATATATTCGTTGCATTATTCGAGAAGCCGTGTGTTTAAACGCATTTACGTTCAAACGTAGCAGTCTCTCATCGCGAGATCGCGGAATAAATTTAATCGCCTTTTATCGTAGTTCGTTAATAATTAGTGCAATTTACAATCTCGAAAACCGCGCCGATTTTACTTCTAATATTTTATTACTGACATATGATAACTACCGTATTTTTTTCCTGTCAACAACAAACTTAAATCACTACTTAACTACGTCATGGCAAGCTTAAAATATCTGTCCCAAAAGAAATGTTGCATGCAAGAGATGATAGGATGAAAAGGTGAGGTTAAAGAGAAACTAAAAATGGAATTAAATATTCCACATTTTTTTCTCCTTTTTTTAAGTTACTTACTTGAAAAGAAAAACAGAATATAAACAACAAATCCAGTTGTAATTAGCCAAAATTAAATCAAATCTTAAATGGGTCAACGCACGTAATCTATACAAATATGTCAAAATGATTGACATACTTTTTTCAGTACTTTTTTTACTCTTCGAACTCACATTTAACATTGAATAAAAAAATGTTCTCAAAAAAACAACTATTTTGTTCAATTCAAAAGATTAATTAAATATCAAAAGCGTGTATATGTACAATCGAGATGCTTTATTCACTATCGATATAGAGGCGATTTAATTGTGATCCAGTTTCGCTCCACTGTTTTTCAATTCAAAATAAATATAAATATAATAATTCAGTTATGATTGTGTTTCAACGTTATTTAAATTTATCCGTTTCATCTGATAAATTAAGTATTTAGTATTCATATTTTGTTATTTAATACAGATATGTTTTTATACATAAGTAATACATAAGTATTTTTAATTAAGTTACAAAATTATCAGTTACCTTTTGCAAAATTCTTCAATTTTTTTAGGCATTAGAGAATATTTTACTTGTTTTAAAATTAAAAAATTCATTTTCTTTTTGTAACAAATTGCAATTAAAGTAAATAGTTACCTTTCGAAAAATATATACAAGCTGTAATTTATTGATATTTATAGTGCTTAAAGCTATATAGAGAATTACATGATATTCCGCTAAAATATTTATCTTAAAAATCCAATACCTGAATTTGAACAAATTGATGATGTGAATAATTATATTTAAATTCCACTAAAGAATATTTAATTGGAGCAAGACTAAAACACAATTATCGTACTCATATCGCGAATAAAGTCTATAATAATTTCAGATGCGCCTGCAATTACAAGAATATTTTATAATCCATATCAATTTTTTTTAGTGAGCAGGAGACAGTTATGTATTAAACGTTATTAACATAATTACATTATATACGAATGACATTTTTTGTTTCTAAAAATTCCTCTAGTCATTTAAATAAAAATAAATACAGAAATGTCAAATTTTCATAAAAAGATTTATTATTTAATAATAATAATTTTTATTTTTATGGCAAAATAATAAATTATAAAAGAAAATATATTTGACTTTCTGGAGAATTTTTTATGAAATTGAGTGTCATTCATATATGAATGACATGGCATTAATATATCAAAGTATTCCAATTATGTGCATCTGATAGATACGATATGATACTATTCGCTACGCACATTACCCAAATAAAAAAGTTTTTAAATAACTAAATGTTGTCTGAAAGTCTAAAGTTTTTATAAATTTAAGTGATATAAAAATGTGTGTTCAACATTTATAATAATAATAACATAATAACAAATGTGTTAATTATCGCACATAAATTTTTAAGTCATTTAATCGAGAAATAAATAGCAAAATTGCCTTGCCTAGTCATCATATTTGATATCTTAGAGCTTGCAACAATCAAACCTTGCGATCATTGTTGTTCTGCGATCCAACGGCGTACTTCATCTTCTCTTCATTTATTGAGATTCGTTAGTCTGTTCTATCATCTATTATGTGCACTGAGGTAGATGGATGGAATATTTGTGGCGTATATGTGGGTGCTCTCCATCGCGCATACGCGCTGTATACATATATATGTGTATCTGTATGCATGTATGTGTATGTGCGTGTTGCATATGCATAGTTTTGCATATATACATATGCTTACTTGCTGTAATGGCAATTAAGTGACTCTAATCCAACAAGCAAGCTTATCCACGCACCATCTAATCTGTTTGCGTCAAAATACTTTGAAGACTTTTTAATTTTTCAAACATATCTGGCATCCGATAAACTTCACAAGTTATTTCACGCAGTAATAGAGCAGGCAATAAGAAACAAGAATCGTTGGTCGATTCTTCGGATGGACGATCTGGCATATATATTACTTTCCTTACTTCATTCAAACAAGAATTGTCGCGAGCGCCAATTAATGCCGCAAATTGCAGATCATTTCGAGGAACTCGTCATTAATTCGAAGATGCTCTTTAAAATCATTAGCTATTCTAAAAGGAAGGAATTATTCCTTTATCACTTCTGGCTCCTCATTCTCGCTAAATTCGTCATCATCCGCACCTGACGATTCCGCTTCATCGACAAGTCCGCTGTGTCTGTCAAATTCCTGTCTGTCCTCATGAACAACTCCGGAACCTCGACCCTCGTCTCTGCCAATGATAGGATAATCTTCCAAGCTGCGACTGCCGTGTTTTTCCAGATTCATGCGCATCTTAGCGGCATGTGCATGCACGGCGGCCGCATGCTCAGGGCCAAGTCCTATCGCCGATAGGCCAGAGTTCTCTGCAATAAATTGCAAATAGGTGTCCAAAATCGCCGAGCCAGCAATCGCACTAGTATTGTGGCCTGAATGATGACTGCCATGTGGCAGTGGTGCCATGTTGAGATCACCATTACCATGCATGGCATCCAAGGACTTGGGGACGATCGTTGTCGAATTCTTGCTATTGCTGCTACTGTTGCTGTTGCCGCTTACCTTAGTAATAACGGTGTTCGAAAGTGGCGAACTATACCTAAGGCTAAGGTCTTCGGGATCATCACCGCCGCAGCTGTCAACTTCGGATGCACCTGCACGAGGTGGCTCCAACCTCATGTCGCTTCTTCGAGATGCTGTTGGGCTGGCTCGTGCGCGAAGTTCAGCCGGACTCACCTTTACTCCAGCCTTAGCTAATAAACGGGACGCCAATTCTGGATCGAATTTACTGGGCATCGGCATAACTGGAAGATCTTTCGTACTGATGCCTCGATGTTGTCTCGACATGTGTGAATGTAGAGAATTCCGAGACTTTGCTACTGTTCCGCATAAAACACAGCGATATCCTGGACAGACTGTATGTTTGTCTTCCAAATGAGTGCGTAATGTATGTGCTGAACGATACATCTTTCCGCACTTCGGACAAGGCCTAGGATCCGTTGCACGAACTCGAATCATATCCAGACTTCGTCGAGTGACTGAAAATAAATGATGGATGGGTAAGAGCATGTACCTCTTTTTTTATGGAAGAAAGAAAATTGGATCATTGATGATCAATATATAACCGCTTGACAATGATTTTTTCGATAGGAATAATTTTGATTTATATCGATATTCCAAATTTTATTCTCTCATTAAAGGCAATTAATTTTGTAAATAATTAAAATTATATCTAATTTTATATTATATTGTTGAGTTGAGAAAGAATAAAAATAATAGAAAAACTGTTGATGAAACAAAAAAGTTCTACTTACATAAAAATACGATAAGAAAGAATTACAAATATTAACTGTCTTTCTTTTAAAATCGATCTTTTAACATCGATGTTGTAATCGAGTGTTATAACTATTCATAAGAGATTGTGGAAATATAATACTCTGAATTTTTCTGTGAGTACTTTTTATTGTACAAAGCATTACTTAAATAGTATAGACTTTATTTCGTACATCTTATATATATATTTATA
>NW_017259353.1:1410996-1412230 GCF_001594045.1 Atta colombica
AGTTGTCAGCCAGGAAAAGATAAAACCGATAATAAATAATATTAATAAATGAACAAGATTACTTTGCAACGCCCAAACAATATAATATCGAATATATAATACATTTCGTATGTAAATTAATAAAAATTTTATGCAAATTCTGTCTTACCATTAACACTTTTCGTTAGGTCATCTCCAATTTGACTCATGTAATGTCTTTTATTTAGTATTTGGAATGCAAAATCACGTAGAAAAGGAATTATATCCTGAATGAATTATTCAAAGTTATAGTAAATTATTTTTTAGTAAAAGGAAAATCTGTAAATCTCCTCATATAAGCCATAAATTGAATTAATATCATCAATTTTGGTCTTTTTTCATCCTTCTTATTGTGATCTACTTCGGAAAAATAATAATTCAAATAATAATTCAATAACTTTGAATAATTCATTCAACACATAATTCTTTTTCTATGTAATTCTATACTCCAAATACTAAATAAAAAAAGACTATCTGAGCCAAATTGGAGGTAGCCCAATAAAAAGTGTGTTAATGGTTAAAAACTAATATATATTGTATTTTAATACTTCCTTTTGAGATCCGCAACTAACAACTCGTACATTCACAGAAATATATATAAATATATTTCCTTGTGTTTATTCGCGGCGTATTCTAGTATATGCACGATTTCGAACGTAACGTCTTTTGGGGCACTCTTGACCTAAGAAATACTGAAACGTAAGACGTAGAAAAATAAGGCTAGGCATTGTTAAGCGACCTGTACTTCTGGTCGACGTATTCATTCGCAATTCATTCACTCACATAGTAACTTGCATATTTTCATGCATTTCGTGTATGCACGCCAGCATTCCTCACACACATAGCGCAATTTCGTGTCTCTTCGCGATCATAAGAGTAAAACGGATCTTTAGAACCGCTCGGTTTCGTCGTAGTCATCGTGCGCTCTTCTGTTCAGTTTCTACACTCTTAAGACTATATTATTTAACATAAGGCTGGCTTACTCAGCTTAGAGGAACATTGTTTTCTCTCTTAGATACGTAATCTAATTCTTATATCAATGTCCGGCGTACGCCGGATGTCGCAGTGTGTAAGTATATCATTTCATTCTCTACGGCGTGATCTACGCTTCAGGCTCTACAGGAAATACTGTTTCGTTTTACATTTTATACAAAATCAACTCTATGTATATCTCTTTATGTGTGTATATATATATATGTATATATATATATATATA
>NW_017259353.1:1412330-1412806 GCF_001594045.1 Atta colombica
TGTCGATATAATCTCTCGCATATATACAGTGTGCGCTTTTGTTAGGGATAAACTTCACGGTGGGTGCGTGTTTCGAAATAAAGCACTAAAGTTCGGTTGTCACCTTTGCGCATTTTCTATCACGCCGGGGAGGGGGGGGGGATACACGGTAGACTTTCTCTCAGATAATTCGTAATGTGTATTCCTATCAACGTTCACCAATTTCTTTTGCGTTTGTAGATATCCAAATATCTGTAAATTTGATAAGGAATCCAAATTCCGTCGACCAGACTCTTCCAACATGATTCAAAACAGCGCGGCGATAACAAGCTCGATTTGATGTTAATTTGATATTTATTTTTATTATGAAAATGTTAAATGAACAAATTTCTTGCATGTACAAGGAATGATTGTCAATTGATATCTAAATGCAGATATTTAAATTCATTAAAATATTATACTATTATATATATTTTTTTTCTTGTATATAATTATTA
>NW_017259353.1:1412906-1416153 GCF_001594045.1 Atta colombica
CATTAAATCGTTTAGGTCTATATTCATCATTTCTGCTATTGTATAATAATGCTAACAGCAATTTCCAACTAAAAAGTCTCCAAGTAAAAAGTCTAATAAATTATTACTTATTATCGCCGCTCAGTAACATACAAAGAAATATAGGGCCACACCAGAAAATAAAAAACAAAGTTTCTTTGGTAAAATATTTGTGAGAAAGATTAAAGTTACGACATGCGATCAGAGTTATACTGATCTTCGCTTGTTCATCAGACATAGGTCCACCTCAAAGTCTTAATCTGGTCCCATTCTACAGGATGCTTCAGTCGCATATGGTTCCTGACACTGTTGGGATGGGAGAAGGTTTTGGCGCAGGAGGCAACGGGACAAGTGGGTGAATCTCTGGGATAATGATGATCCAAGTGCGCCCTCATAGCACTGATATCATGCAATGTCCTACAGCAGAGGGGACACCTGTAACCATGTTGTCGATGGTGCTCCCGCAATAATCTCTGCTGCCTGAAGTCCGGTTGGCCACGTTCATATTTGATGGTCGTCGTGATCGTGGTGGCCGTGGAAGACTGATTAACTGATGTGTCGTCTTCCAGTTGCGCCTGATGACGGTGGTGAGGAGGAGGGACGGATAGTGGATGATGATGACGATGCCGATGATGTTGCTGGTGATGGCTGTGGTGGTGGTGGTAAGCCGCGCCCTCTGCCTCATCAAGCCCGTGATCTGCAACCACCACCACACCAACGTTACCACCAGCCACCACCACCATAATCCCACCCCGAGCTAAACACGATAATGCTACGCGCCCAACCTCGAACCCAAACGATGTTCAACATCTAGGGGTATTTCCCGCAGCGGTTACTATTATACCGTGCTCTTACTAGTTGGAATCAACCGCTAATTAATTATTATTAATACGACTGACCGTCAGCGTAAAGTGTCTATTGTTTGAATATACAGTGATAATTTATTATGCTTTAAAAAAATATACCATTAAATATTGATAATTCATTGTTTTTGAAAAAATTAATATAAATTTTGACTTATGTTGCTTTTAAATTCGCGCATATTACTTTTTAATTTTATAACATATATGTGATATTAATTATCACTATGTATTCAAAATATTTTCACATATGCAAAACAATCTCCGAAAATTCAGTATAAAAATTCCGTTATATCGTTAAAATTGAGGTAGCTCACATAACTTCCAACATAGCACCAAACAAATAGATACAAAATAAATAGATACACGTTACATTATTTGAGAGATTTTGACATATAGTTAGGTTATTCAAAATCTCTAATGAACTCGACTCAAATTAAATTCTACACAGACAAAAATGCGACATTATTACAATTTTTTATGGATAACTGCCCTTTACTTCAATGTGGTTGGAAGGAGTCTGGCATCGTGCAAGAGAAAATGGACAATTAACATTTCTATTTAAAATCATGTGTCTTTAAATAGGGGGGGGAATGGGAAATTAATACTAATTGAAAACCTTTTATAAATAGCTTGGATTTTCGGCGAAAGGTGACGGAGGTGTTCGAGGTTCTAAATTCGCAAACATGCTGATCGAATTTTCGATTCTCGGCCAAATTCTTCACAAATCTCTCCATTGTCAATTATAATTACGCGTTCGTATGATTATTTAAGATTACGTTTTCGTCAATATTCGTATACTCATTCAGTTTCGTATACATTAAGTTTGATTTTAGGCGTAACGATGAAATGAATGATGATTTTTCTCATGTCTGTACATAAATCTCACAACAAGCATTGATGTTCGTGTCATTTATGGATTGTATTTGGACATGCATTTTTTCACAAAAACTATACTTATTCGATAATTGGATTGGTTCATTTGTCGCGGTTGGAAATAATTTTAGGTACGTGTCAAATGGATTAAACTTTTTACTCTCTTTCTGTTCTCTTGTTAATATCCTGTTTCGATCAATTATAAAAGTATTGTTGAAATAACTATAATGTTATCAATATCGAATCTCGATGTGACATATCAAATATCGAGATAAATCTAATTGTGATGCTAATGAACAACATATTGTAATGAATAAATGATAAAATACATTGTGCATAACGATAAAAATAAAATCAATTTTTTTTATTATTCAATAACAACAATAAGGGATAAAAAACAGATAACATTGTATTTGAAATTTTGGTTAAAATTCCGATATAGATATTATCAGTATATAGGCAAAACATTACAATATAACTGCAAAAATGTAATGTTCACCACCCCTCATTGATGTCTGAAAAATCATATTCAAATAGACTCTTATTATTGTTTTAATAATCATTGTTGATTATAAAACCTAAAATAGCTACAATGTTCGATCTAAACGAAACCCTAAACGGATTAAACAAATTTCAAATGGATAAATAGCTCAAATGGATAAATGGCGACGATTGCAGTTGCAGATAACGGAAATCCTCGTTAGGATTTCCTATCAATTGGATGGCTATAGCCTTTCGTTTCCAACCGCGACATTGACTAAAGCTTTTCAACAAGCAGTGATGATTTGATCGCGTTTTCACGCGTTTCCAGACAACCGTTGGACATTGAACGTACTCATGGCAACGAGGACGAGGATGGTGATTGATGCTGCTGTTGTTGGGCAACGGGATTGTTCATGCTAGGCCTCTGATGGATGCCGTGCGCCTGTAGCTGATGATTGATCAGGTAGTGCTTGGTCTTGCATCGTTTGCCGCATACGTTGCACTGCGGCCACGTGTCCGGTGGCGGCCAGTTCGAATGGACGTTTTTCACGTGCTGTCGCAGGTTGCTTGGTGACGAGTAGCTACGGCCGCAGTAGCGGCATAGAGGCCTAGTGTCATCATGGCGCAGTACCGTGTAGAGCCTTGCAAAATTCTCCACCGCCTGTGGGGCATCGGCGGCGATGGCCGCCATCGCGGCCTCCTCCCTCTTCGGCATCGCCGATCCTACAACCAGGACATGCCCGTCAGTTGATACCGTTTCCTTCCTCGCTCTTTCTCGCCAATTCTCCCATCCCTCCCACGTTCTCTCTCTTTCTCTCTCTCTCTCTCTCTCTCGCTATCTATCTCTCTTTTTCTCTTTTTTACTCTCTTTCTGCATCTCTCGTTCTCTCTTATGCTCTCTTTCTCTCTTTCTCTAACGTTCTCTATGCACGCGCATTCGCACTACCTTTCTCACGTTCTTTGTCTCTCTCTCTCTCTCTCTCTCTCTCTCTCTCTCTCTCTCTCTCTCT
>NW_017259353.1:1416253-1431823 GCF_001594045.1 Atta colombica
CTTTCAACGTTTCGTTCATGTTTCCTTTCTCTCATGCACACAGATTCACAAAGGCATACATACACACAGCATACATTGTGATACATTAAGCGCAAGTATACGGAGGCACACACGTTAAACCTTTCGTTCTTTCTTTCTGTCACTCTCCCTCTTTGCTCACTCCGTATCTGAAAACACACGTGACCAATCACACGTGATTCCTTTCTCTGTCTCTCATTTTCTCTCTCATATTCTATCTTTCTTACTCTCCTTCACCCTCATTCACTCCGTACCTTTGAGCGCACTTTCGCACCCGTTCTGTCTCTCTCCACATCACTATCATGCATACACTCACTTGCTTCTCTCGCTTCTTTCTCTCTCTATTCTTCAGTCTGCTCTAGCGTACACATACTCGCACGCGTACTACTCTCGTACTCTCAGGGCATGCCCGGTTGTAGGATGTTTGGTGTGTTGTTATTGTTGTACTTGTTGATGTAGTTTCTTATCCAAATTACAATACGATGCCCTAGATTAAACGAGTCGCATACACAAGGTATCTCCGTAATCAGTTGTTCATTTATCTCTCTTTAATTTCTTGGCCTCACGCTCATGTGGAGACGTGGTAACTTCCATAAAAATCGAACGAACATCTGGTGCCATAACGTACTCTCATAACGCGGTATTATTTTCGCATTTCGAAATGGCTGTCGCTGCCGCGAGCACGCTTCTTGCGCATCTCACAAATGAAACAGGAAATTCAGGGGGTAAATTGGAAGATAACTATTCGATCTATCGGCAAGCATCATCATTCGCCTTCGTCCTCGTGCACATCAAGCTCTCGAACAGAGAGACTAATAGAGAGAGACAGAGAAAAAGAGAAGATGGAGAAAGATAGATAAGAACGGGAAAGAGAGCAAGAGAGAGGGGGGGAAGGAGAGAGAGAGAGAGAGAGAAAGAGAGAGAGTCAGAAAGAAGCCGAGAGAAATGGAGGATCTGGACGGAAGAAAGAGATAAGGAAGAGTAGTAGAAGGGTGGAGCAAGAAGAAGGGAGACAGAGCAAGAGTAAGCGAACTACGTAAGAACCTTCGTATTGATCCACTCGTCTCTACACCTCGTTACGACTATCTTTCCTACGAATCTCTAAGCATAAGGCCTCTCCCATTTTCGTGCACGTCTCATTACATAAAAGGGAAGAATGTACAGATTCAGTATATGATGGGTACTCATGCAGAAATTATCACATTCCGCACCTATCTCGTTTTGGAATATTTTTTTAGTTATTAATTATCAATAATTTAAATAACGAGATGAGTAATTATATTATATTTTTACTAGAGAAACCTTGGAGGTATATTTTTCATATTGCAAAGAGTCTCTCCCTTTTTTTTTTAATACGCTTTGTATTTTTTTGAATGTTATTGCAAACTTAGGATGATTAAATTAAAAAAAAAAGAACTATTTTGTCGTAACAATGTCACTATCACTGAACAAATAAAATTCTATTTCTACATTGAAAACATATTTATTTTTAAAAATAGATGGAAAATATTTTTCAGCGCGTCAGCAGAAATAACATTCAAACCGAAATTCGATCAACAGTATTTGTGTAATCGTAGCATCCTATTTTCGAAATTAACTTTTGTCGACTAAACCTACATCATGTAAAAGAGGAATCGTAGTATGTAACTTGCTGATTTATGGTGGATGACAAACCAATTTATTAGAGTTACAGAGCCACATATATATAACACGAACCGCGGGAAACAGTATTTTGCGATGATTTATATATCAATCGGGTTACACCAGAATTCGGGTAGAATTAAGGTCACATCGCTTCTAAAGCATTAAACTCGGGTCTTTCCATCTTTTATCATTCGATGGAATATTCACACGAAGTTTGATTATATTTCGCGAAAATATATGAGTAAAAATATATGAGTAAAAGTAATCTTAAAATCATTATTCAATTTTTTTATAAAATATTTAGAACTAATTATATTTTAGATGTCCAATAATTTCAGTTATATTTAAGTTTTAATCTATAAATTTTTAAAGCTCACGAATAAAAAATTATAGAACTCGCACAAAAATCAATTTTTTATTTAAACAAATATTAAAAAATCGATCGATTGAATTACGTGAAGTTCCTAATTATTAGAATCACATCTCGAAGAATTCTCATCGTATAATTATTTTTTTCAAATGTGAAATATGTTCAAATGATCAGACCGAGAATCTTAAAAGTTCAGGTAATTCGATCGATCGAAGTGAGAAGTGTATGTGTTCGATTACGACCAACCTCCAAATCGGAAAAGAATTATAGAAAGACAGTTATGGGGTGCGGAAAAGAACGATGAGCGGAAAGACAAAATACAGAGAATAGACGAAAGAAGCGGAAGAGATAACTTGAAAGATCAAAGGGATAATTGCAATGATGGAGGGTAATAAAAATAGGAAAAGATGCTAAAAGATTTAGAGAAGATAAATGAAAGGACGCAATTTTCTTCGAGAAATTCTTTCCAAAACGAAATTATCTCAGACGAAAATATAAGAAGTTCCACGAGAAGTTGAAGAAATAAAAATTAACTCTTTTCTTCGTAAAATCTAATTTCAAAGCACGTAAAATAAAAGATAATGTTTTAATTTTGTTAACAGAGAAGATGTGAACGTGTACATTTCTAAATTTGTCAAGTTTAATGACATTAAATTGAAAGCTTTTACGAGAAAGCAAAATCGGAATCAATTATTATTATAATAAAATTTTAGAAAGTTAATTGTTCTTTAAATGTAGATTCATCACAATTATGTCGAAGATTTCATTTCATTTTATATTATAAAATATTCTTAAAATACTTTTTTTTAAAATAAATCATAACTATTATTTAAAACTTACTCTAATTATAAAATGATGAAAAATTCTATATGTTTAAAGTCATAAAAAATTCTTACGAACGCATCCAAAAATAATTCAAGATACGCTTTAGCACAAAATATAATATTAGCGATACTGATATGTGTCTAATTATTTTAAATATTATTAAAGACCATTATGAATATCGCAACTGTCATTCAAAAATAACTAAAAATTTGCGCATTGCAGCAAAAAATATAATATCAGCAATCTTAATACTTATCTAATTATTCTAAACATTATTGAAGATCGTTATTTGCGCAATTGCAAACTAACCAAAACTCTCTTAGTTACTATTACAAATATTCTATGCAGTCACGAATATTTAGGAAAACGACTGAAGATGACTGAAGAAAGTCTAAGTTCTTTTCGCAGGAGAAAAAAATAAGATACGGGAAGATGATACAGTAAATGACGGGACGAACGTCAAGATTTTCGCAAAAACTTCAAGTGGGATAAAGAAATATGAAGCCAAGAAGAGGATACCGATATTGTCGGCAAGAAGGAAGATTTGGTAGCAAGCCCGGATGATTGCGCCAGTCCATTAGCGGCGTCGCTCCAACGAATTGCGCTGCATTAACGAGGACCTGCTTCTCGAAGAGCAGTCAGCACACTGATTGGCCGAAGGGAGCTCGAAGATCGATGTCTTCGGTTTCCGGGAAAGTCCTTCCGCGTCTGCTTCGCGTTACCACAAGGGTGAGCAACTCGAAAATGTCGATTCCGTTCGAGGGGAAAGACGTGGAGTTATAGACAGGGATCGATATGCGACGGTGCAATTTCTATTCCTGGAAATACTTCCGAAATGAGAAACGAGCCTTGATGTGCTATATCGAATGCGCTACATCCTATTCGATGTTTGCGGCGGCAAAGCGTGAAGCAACCATCAGCAGTTTTTCACAATGTTTCGCGCGAAAACTAATCAAGAATGGAATTTAAATCTTGATGCTTCGATGCACATAAAACTTTCTGAGCCATAAATAAATTGTCTATTTTTTTTTAATTTATAAATACTTTCTTATAAACAACTTTAAATAAAATATATTGTATATTTTTCATTTTTCGAAATCAATTTTTAAAAACTTTTTTAAAATATTTACAATATCTACCAATATATATTCACTTTAATACTTCGCTACTCTCTATAGAACTATGATCACACCTGGCTTCTAATACTAGCTTTGTTAACGATTGGTTACATCAGCATTCGGCACGATTTAGGGCTTAGGTTTATGACAGGTGGTTTGATATATGGCAGTCGTTGAGTCAGAGGAAAAGACTCCGAAGGGGTAGAAAAGTTTAATTTGGGTACCCAGTGTAGTTGCCTACGAGCTCCTCCCCTCAACGCGATTTAAGTTTTTCTACTTCTTCGAGAATAAAAAAAAATATACCGTGCTTTGCGAGGTTATTTTTATTTAACTTTCGCCTTTTCATTTGCTCGCGTGCAGAATATAGATGTAAAAGATATAACGCTTCGTACTGCATAAACTACATCACTTTTGTAATAATTGATTGAGGCATTTAAGTCTCTGACCTTGATCAGTATCTTTTTGCATTCAAATTTAATTAGCATTTAGTCATACGCAGTAACACGTATATGTTTCTAAACACAAATTAAAATAAATTTATATTTCTGCATATATTTCTGCATATATTTTTTTAATTCTGCTAATTAGTAATAGAAATTTTTTTAATTAATCTACATATATATTATATATATTATATATATTAAGATTTGTCAAAAGTTATTCTTATAATTAAGTTAAATTTTATATTTGATTTTATTAATTAATTAAAATATATTATTCAAAATAAATACAAGATTAAAGTACGCATTACAGTGAATAATTATAAAGATAAAACTTATAAATTATAGAAATTGAAGTTTTAGATATGTTATATGATGTATAGTTTTTGAAGCAACACGACAAAACAATTTGCCTTTTGAAGTTTTTCCTGCAGACGTTCGTGGGACAAGACAATAAGATCACTTTTCCAGAATTGAAAAATCGTGTTGTCTGCCGAAAGTTTGTCTCAACTATCGGAGTACAATTCATTGTGCGTGGGACACACGAAAAAATACATTTAGGTGAAAGGAAGGAACACTGTGTTCTGTAAAATGATTCTCGGCACGTTGAATTTGTAAAGGGGGTTGGAATGCTGAGCAACTGGATGGCTAGAGCCACTTGGATGAAACTGAGATTGCTTGGCAATGGTGGCAATAAGGGAGAATACAGAAGTATAGAGACATAAAACGAGAGAGACACGACAGATAAGAAAATCAACATAAAAATAGCTGAAATAAAAACTTATTTTTTCAGAGAAAAGTGAGATTTTTTATTGAGTTAGACTTCAAATTTAAATGGAAATAATGAGAAATTTCGAATTATTACATTACGTAAATGTTCTGTTTTTACTTACTTAATGTGTGTGTGTGTGTGTGTGTGTGTGTGTGTGTGTGTGTGTGTGTGTGTGTGTGTGTAAATTACTTTTATACTCCATAAGATATGGCAAATATTTTAATAATTTCTTTTTAAAGATTAATTTAAAAGTAAATGCAATAAAATAATTTTCCTATTTATAGAAATGTATTTATAGAAATGTTTATGAAATCACTAGCAAAACAACACTTATTTTTAGAGAGATATGTCAGATATATCTAAACAATTGGAGATCAGAGCAAATATGTGAATAAAGCATATACGGAGGAAGAATAAGAAAGACTATAGAAGATTGAAAGGATGGATACTGGTATGCGCGTCTGTTAAGACATGAGTGCGCACGTTCCAGGCACGTTAGAAGAAAATAAAGGGTGGATTTACGTATTCGGAGTGAATTTGCCTCAGGAGATTGCCGACCAAGATCGCGTGGGACAACAGAACCTGGTAAAAGCTTCGAACAAAACAAAGCATGAAAAAACAAAGCGGTTTATTAAAAAATGGAAAAAATTCAAAACAAAGTACAAAATAAAAAAGTTTCTAATTTAAGAGAGGCTGTTATTTTTTAAGGCATAAAAGTTTGTAGAAAAACATTATTTATAATGTGCGCATTAATCATTCTGAATGCTACGTCTTACAATTGTATAACGAGTGTTCGAATCCCTGTCGAATTCATAAAAAGAAACTCGACCGATATCAAAGATCTTAAAAGGAATAATATCTGTAGCGCGCGTGACACGCGTGCATTAAGCTACGGGTCCGTGAGACTCGGACATGTTAAGAAAAAAAAGTAGAGGGTGAATTGACGTAGTTGAAATGACTTTGGTCCGCGAAGGGAAAAGACTGAGGGTTAGGGGGTAGGCGTTTTGGTGATCGCAGAGGTATCACCGAAAAAGCTTAGGATGGTTGGCAGTGGCGGTGGTGACGGCGGCGGCGGTGGTGACGGCGGCGGCGGTGGCGACGGCGGTAGTAGTGGTGGTTGAATGTTGCTGAGGGGTGGATACCGGGGGCAAGTGAGGGCAGATCAATGCGGACATGTGCGGGAAATTGCACAGGGATCGATCCCAGGACCCTCGGGGGAAGCGCGGCCTCTGTGTTTTTCTCTCTGTCACTCCTCTCGCACCTCCCCTATATACCCTCTCTTCCTCCGTCTGTTCTGATTCTCATTTCGTTCCTCCCCACGTCTCCTAAGCCTCACTTTTCGTCTTTCTCTCTCTTTCTTCTCGCGCCTTCGCACGGATTTTGTTCTTTCGCGAAATGCTCGCTCTCCTGATGAATGCATCACTTACTGATCATAATTACTGATATACAGATGATCTTTCAGCAATTGACGATATTTTTTATGTAATATTTATTGGAATAGCTTGCCCAATTTCTATCTTAAAATGCTTTAAATCACGCTTCCATTTTGAATTTTACATTTTAAATCTATTTATTTTATAATTACATTCCAAACTATTATTTAGTCAACAAATTATAAACAATTTTAGAATATATATATTGGGTTGTCCGGAAAGTTCGTGCCGATTTTTGATAGATGGCGTAAGGACAGGTCTGAATATATCAAAACGATTGAAAACAAATGACATGCGTACATATCGTAAAAGACGGTACTTTAGGCATACTTGGAAAAAAATTTGGTTACGATACGTTAATTTTTGTCAGTTTTACGCCTTTGCATATGGAAAAAAACAAAGTGCATTTTAGGCATTTAATGCTTTTCTTTTATCAGAAAGGCAAAAATGCCACAAGCGACAAACAAGATATGCGCTGTTTATGGCGAAGGTGCTGTAGCTGAAAGAACTGTGCAGAAGTAGTTTGCTAGATTTAAAGCTGGTAGTTTCAACCTTGAAGATTAAAAACGCCCGGGTAGGCCCTCCATCACAGATGAAGATCAGATTAAAACATTGATCGAGAATAATCCATGCTATACGACACGTAAATTAGTAGAAATGTTGAATATGTCAAAATCCACCATCCACGAGCATTTTGTGAAGTTTGGCTACATAAACCGTTTTGATGTATGGGTTCCCCACGATTTAACAGAGAAAAATCTGATGGATCGCATTTCCATTTGAGGCTTCGCTCTATAAACGCAACGAGGAGACATCATTTTTGAAGCAAGTAGTGACGGGAGATGAAAAATGGATCATTTATAATAAATTGGGGAAAGCGGAATGAATCATCTTTAGCCATCCCAAAAGCCGATCTTCATCCAAAGAAGGTCATGCTCTGTGTCTGGTGGGATTGGAAAGGGATCCTGTATTATGAGCTTTTATCAAACAACGAGACGATAAATTCAGAGAAGTTGTTCCCAATTAAATGAATTGAAAACAGCAATTGAACAAAAACGTCCAAAAATAGCGAATCGGAAAAATAGCGAAGAGCGTCGTGTTTCATCAGGACAATGCGCGGCCTTATGTGTCTTTGATAACTCGATAAAAGTTGTTGGAGCTCGGTTGGGATGTTCTACCCTATCCACCATATTCACCAGATCTCGCGCCCTCTGATTTCCATCTATTTCAATCATTACAAAATTCCCTTAATGGAAAAAGCTTCAACTCTTTGGTCGAAGTAAAAAATCTTAAATAGTAGAAACTTAGAAAAGTTTTTCGCTGAAAAACCTGAGAGATTCTGGAAGGACGGAATTTTCAAGTTCCCTGAAAGATGAAGAAAGGTTGTAGAACAGAATGGCACCTATATAATTTAATAAATGTATACTAAAATTTAAATCTTCTGCGTTTCAATTTTCCTTCAAAATCGGCACGAACTTTCTGGACAACCCAATATAATTTGGATATATATAATCTTCCAAAAAATTAAAATTAATAATTCAAGAAGATTAATTTAATAGTAAGAAATTTATTTTTTTTAATAAAAGTTTAGAAT
This sequence comes from Atta colombica, assembly GCF_001594045.1. Taxonomy (NCBI): domain Eukaryota; kingdom Metazoa; phylum Arthropoda; class Insecta; order Hymenoptera; family Formicidae; genus Atta; species Atta colombica. The sequence continues at coordinate 1,424,468 of NW_017259353.1, forward strand.
GATATTATGGAGATAAAATTAAATAAAAACAGAGAAAAAAGGAGAAAAAGAGAGTTAAATCACAGATATTAATGCGCGTAAATAATCGCTATTTCTTATAATAAATTTTAACAAATGTAGGACTGTTTCTAATCTGAGATGCTTCTTTAATTAATAAGTAAAACTTGTAATGAATAAAGTGAATCTTTACCTTAATCTATAGGATAAAATTGATATCTGTCTTTCCATTTCTATAAAATTATTCTAGTTTAAAAGTCGGAAAACCTATCCAAAATCGAATAATAATTATTCAAAAAATAAAAATTATTCAAATAAAAGGTTTACAAAAAAAGAGGCTCCTTAATCTATTTATAAATATAAAATTTCACATTTACAAACTTTTTTGACAAAGTAATAATGGATAATAAAACGCAGCAGGTTACCATAGCAAGTAAAAAATTAGCAAAAGGAAAACAACAATAGCTTGCATTAGAAAGCTCAGGTATACTAGTCAAAAGATACAATTGAGCAAAATACAAAACTATTTAAAAAAATTTAGAAAATCGCGCTATACTTCAATTTTCTGAAGGAAAATTTGTCAGTCATTCTATACAAGCGGATAATAAATTTCTTTTTTTATGCTTTAACCTCGTCATGGTATTGAATTATAAGTATAGGTGTACTTGAAGCAAAAAAAAATTTATCATCCGTCTTTTAGAATTGTGTCCGTTGTAGATGAATAGACATCTTTTGCTGCCATGACAATTGCGAAGATGCATTCTGGTATTTTCTTTGTAAAACTCATTTCCACAATCGGTCTTAATCGACATTTTACTGCCATACATTTCTCATGGATGTAGCATCGGAACGGCACAGCACGGCTTTGCCGTGAAGATTGATTAAACTTGCTGCCGCAACACCGCCGCGCCGCCCATGCGAGGTATATTAAAGACGTGACCCGACATAAAGGATCCTTGTCCTCAGTTCCTATCTATCTCTCTTTCTCTCTTTCTCTCTCTCTCTCTCTCTCTCTCTCTCTCTCTCTCTCTCGCTCTCTCATCCTCTTTTCTTCTATGACCACATTGATTTTCCACGGTACTCCACCCTTAGTCCACATTACTCTATCCCTTCCTCCATCCGCTAACTTTTCCTCTGCAAACTCTTCTCCGAAAGAGAATGTACCCCAAGTGGAGTACAGACAAGCACCGTTCAGGCATTCGTGCCTTCTTCCTCGGCGCCTTCTTATCGACACCCGACGTCGCGCGCTGGAGGCCGTGTAGTCGCTGTTTACTTGCGAGTAATCCGGGAGCTGGCCCGAGTACTCGAAAGCTTTGCAAGTTTGATTGAATCTCGGCAGCAAGAGTGCCGCCGGCATCAGAAAATGGACAAGTTGCTAGCTTCAGAGTTCGTTCTACACGATTCCCATTTTTTATTTTCCCCGCGAAAGTTAGTGGATGTCGTGAACAGAACCATTTTAGTCGGCACAATCAACCAAAACTTTTGTGTCTTAAACAGAAAAAACGTTTTCAGATTGTAAACGAACTGAATAATTTTGTATTACGATTAGAATGATAATGCACCCCGAGTTTAAATTGGCGACGGAATAACATTATATAGAAAAGCGAATTAAATACTTTGCATCACGTGATTTATTTAATTTTTTATCAGCCGCATTAGCCATTTTATTTAATATCTTTTAATATCGTTTAAATTTTGAATTGTATAAAAAAATTGAGAGAAAAAACTATGTTCATCGTAGCTATAACGGCCATTTGTCTCTCTTAATCAACGTTGCAAGCGTTATTTTTTGAATATCTATTTATTATTGTCAATTTGTTTAAGAGCTCGGTGCTTTTTTTTCAGATAAAAGCATATTTACGCTTTTCCTCGTTAATGAGATTTCGCCTTTGATGTCCACCGTTTTTATTGCATTAAGTGGATTTCGGAGGTAATTTTTTTTTTAGTCTGCCGCGCCACGTTTGCCACGCTGTTGTAACGTTCGTGAAATGCATTCTCGTTTTTCGCTCATGTCGACGAGAATCGATAGACCGGGCAGATTAAAACCGAGTATTCGTACTGACGATTTCGAACGTGCGACGGGAATATAAAGCCAAGTGCGCGCCATGTTTTTTCTCTACCATTTGTTTTTCTTCTATCGATCCACCAAACTTAGCGATATTTTCTGACTAAAGCTATATTACAAAATAATTAAATTTGCAAATCAAAGTTATACAGAACATATTAAATTTTCGCAAATTTTACACTATATTGCCTGATATAATGTTGCGTGCCTTGCAAATACTTTCCAGAGTTGAGAAGCAACGCATTATTGTTACAGTTACTTTTTTAAACGGTAACATTATATTTTTTATCAGTAACGGCAATGATGACGCAGTCAATTTTGGCGTAATGAATATAATCGTTACTTTTATCATTATTACGTACACGTAAGTAATATGTGTACGTATACACAATATACATGGAATGTGCATAAACGAATGTTAAAAGAAAGGAGTTATATTTGATCATGTTGCGATCGACTATAACCACTATATATTTCGTGTTGCATTGGTCAATTAGCGACGTATAATTAAATGCCACTCTAAAAAAGTCAGTGAAAAAATTCAAAATTCAGTGAAAAAGTAATGGAATTGTAACAACTCTATATTTTTTTAAATACGATAACGTTAACGAGTTATCTTTTCAATGGGTAATGATCAGTTCTTTTTTACAACGAGTAACGAGTAACAGTAACGAGATACTTTTTAAAAGTAACTTTCTCAACCCTGAGACTTTCATATCGTGATATATTTAATACTGATAGAATCAGTAAAAATACATTTTACGTCTGAAAGTCTATTAGTCTCGGTGTCGCAAAGACTAATGCGGCAAGTTCTGAGAGGAAATTGCAATCATCATTTGTCCAGAGGACGCAATAATGTACGGTGAACTACCCTCGGCATAGTCCAAAATCGTCCCACGTACGACGACACCATGTGGATTTCACGAGAATAAAGGCGAAGAAAAGGGATGCTTGAGACATTAAAGAAGTAAAAAACGAAAGAGTCGATAGGATAAGATCGAATGAAGGAAGGATAGACGCAGATAAAAAAAAGGAGAGAGACAAACAATTCAACGTGACACCGTGCATTTGTCTCATTGCTCCGCTTATCGCGTAAAAATCTCATTTTTATCCTTTCCGCGATACCCTCCGACGAAATTCTGCGCCTTCTAGGCATGAATAGACCACCTATGTAAGTCCTATTCTCTAGCCCTAAACTCCCCAGAATATATTTGATGGCATCGCCACTCCTGAAATAGGCCATTACATCCAATCTCGTCTCATTTCCGGATCCTTTCTTTTTCTAACCGATCTTTGTTTTTCAACTGCGTTTCGAACAACTCGAGTGGGATAACTTGTCATTGATTTACCTTGGGGTCTTTCCAATCTTTACAACGCGAGTTTCTTCATTTTCTTGAGTGTTAGAACAATGTTGACTGAGCTTAAACATTATATTTATTCGGAGAATTGTTGCTAATGATAGAGAGAAATCGATTACATTTACTTTTAAAATATCGACAAGTTTAATTTAAAAAATGCCTTTTAATATAATAAAAGTGCCTAAATATGAAAGATTACGCTTACCTTTTTTTAAATAAAATTGTAGTAAAGTCAATATAATATAAAATTAATCGATCTATCTAAGAGAATATATCAATTAAATATTTCTATCCACACAACTGCATAATACATATTAAAAAATGTAATGTAATGTCGATATCTATTTTCATCTTCTTCTCGACGTTAAATTTTAAGTAACCGAGTTATCTTTTACTCCCGGATACTTTGAGAAAATCAAAACTTGGACATCTGGAGGATACGGGCAGTCAGCAAAGATTAAGAAAGAAGAAGACGAAGAAAAATCTTTCCCCATGTCTCTTCATCCACGTGCTGCGGATGTTCCGCATGCCCTGCACATACGTACACAATGCCAAACAAGAATTGCTGATGAATCACGCGCACGCGTGTGTGTGTGTGTGTGCGCGCTCACGCAATCGTGTTCGTTTTTGCCATATTGAAATTTACTTGCAATATTTCTCTCTTTCGCGTCGAAAAATATTGCGCAGAAATATCAGCAGTCATGGTCAAATGTTGATAAAGCCAAGTTTTCCTAGTGGAAATTCGTCAGGAAGATAAAAATCTGACCAGGCACGGTCGAAACGAAACTATCCGAATCGGATCCGAGTGACAGATGACTCTAATCTGCCGATAGTGCGCGATCGAGAGTCTACCTTGCAATAGAAACATGGAATTGTAGTAGGCTGCTAGAATCTAGCACAAGAGATCCAGATAAGAACCGACGCAAAAAGAACATAAGTCACGCTGACACGTAATTTCGGTGGCCGGAATGATACGCGGTAATTGTCTCGGATGTCTCACAAGTTAAGATGAAAATGTATGTGTTCGTAGAACTTTTAAAATAAATTCTCTAAAATTAATTTAATTTTCGTGACATAGATTTTGATTAAATTATATTGTATAGGTATAGGGTCTTCAAACAAAAAATAATATCCAAGCGATTTTATATATTAATTTTTTTTAATAAGTGCACTGAACTTTAAAAAGTTTTAAAATTTTAATTATAATTAAAATAATATACATAAAGTATATTAAAATAATAAAATCGATGAAAATTTAAAAAATTGAAAGATTTTTATCAAATAAAAAATCGCGAGCAAAATTCATCTTCTTTTTGTAATTTTATTTTATTTCAAGTAAAAATTCAATGTAATGTTCTTATATAAAATCGCATGTTATATGTTACTTTAATTGTCATAGATGATATGATGTTTTATAGTCTGTCATAGTTTTGCTATGATCTGTGGTTTTTCTACAAATCATAATAGAAGTATGACAGATTGAAAAACATCAAACAAAAAGAAAAATATCAAAAGATAGATATTTAAATAATATAAAATCAAAAGATAGATTTTTAAATAAAATATTCTAGCTTATACAGAAAAAACTTAGCAAAAATTTCTTGCTAAGTGTAACACCTACACCTGTGATAATTTGCTTGAAGCAAGTTTACTGCAGCGATTTAATCAACATTCAATAGTTGTTAAATCAGAATCTTTATAATTCTTATAAATTAAAAAGATATCATGTAAAATTACTAATTTTTATTTTTAATTTATACTATACTGTCCTATTAATATAATACATTGCAAGATTTATCAGGTTGAATTTGGCAATTTTTTATTATTAAAAAAAAGACAAAAGACAGAAACAAAAAACTACTGTTACTAAAGTATTACTTAGCCGAAACTTTCACAATCTTCCATTTCGAAAGAATCCTTGTAAAGGATCGCGTATATCTTCAAAGTAAACCGAAAGTACTCGTAAACAACAATCATCAATCATAGCTGCGAGAGTCATGCGGGTAGCTACGCAGCTGATTCTATACTATCGTTTTCTCCCTTGTGTTACTGGGTTACCGCACGTCCTAAAACGGAAGTGAATTCCATCCCCAACCGCACCCGCGAGTGTAGTACCGGTGAGTGCTTTTAGGCAAGGCCGCATTCGTAGGCGACGGGCTTTACGCCGATGCGATGGCACGAAATAAGCAGAATGAAACGAATAAGGGAAGAAAGGCAGTTGGAGTAAGAAGAACGTGCGCGGATAAGGAGACAGAGTGGCAGTTGAAGGAGGGGGGTTGCTGAGAACAAATGCGAAGCTCTGCTTCCATTTACGTCGGGGATTGCGAGCGTCAGGGGTTGGCACGAAGTACGGGATGGAAGAAATTCGTGGAAACACCGCGGAATTGGATAAGCCGGCGGGGTTTGTTTTGTCAGGGGTTCGCAATGAGGATAAACGTGGCGACTGTGAGATCGCGTGGTCGATGGTCATAGGCCTGAATATCGCGTGTCCCAACAAACTTTCTCTTGCTAGCTCATTCACTCGCTCGCTTACTCGTCCGTCTGCGCGGAAATCGACAATCTGCTAACCCGAGACAGGCACTCGTGTTGTTAACAAGCGCCGCCGCGCCGGATCGATGGATCGAAACTATGTTTCCCTGTTAAATTAATATTCCCTCAAAATGCTTACTTTTCACGAATGACTAAATTACCTCCTCCTCACCCCATCCTATAAGTTTGTCAGTCTTTCCTAGGAAATCATTCTTGCTATTTAGTAACTATATGAACTATTATATGACACTGTTTAATAGAATTCACGGAAATTTTGCATTGTGTTTTAAAAATTATATAAGCAGACTTTTCTTTCTTATCTGAGAAAAAGCACAAATAAAGATACTCCGTACTGAAACAATGCAATACATTTTTTTAAATGTAAATTAATAAATGTTTAGTTTACTTCACTTTTCAACCATACATAAATAGATTTTCTAACATTTCAATATTTGCCCATTTAACAGCAAAGAAAATTTAGAAACATTCATTCTTAGTGTCACTGTCATTATTATTGTCAGCTACTGTAATACTGCACGTAGTATTCCAAATCGCAATGCAATAAAGAAAAGTGGTTGCGATTAATTTTTTTAGATATTATCCTGCAATGCGATTCGCCAATCTCATTCTCCGCTGTAGAGAAAGTGCGGAAGGAGACGAGTCCTTACTCGAACTATTGTCGAGACGAGAGACGGCGATCGAAAGCCCGACAATGGAATTGCGATTATCGTCCGAGCAGGGTTGCTTGCCCTCATCAAACCCTATATACGCGAGGGCGAATCGAATGGTATGGAACACGATGAGAGACAGGGAGAGATATCAGCGAAGGAAAGAGGGAATGGAAGGGTGAGGGATGGGATTGGCACGGGGTGGAGGAGCAAGATAGAGTTAGAGAGGACCGAGCGGGAGGTACTAGGTGCTGTTTGTTGAATCCTCGAGATCAATACGACGTACCCTATCTCTTTCTCCCTCGTAATATTGCGGACGATGGCGTGCGTGACACACGTATATGTTCATGTTCCCGATACACGTCACGAAAGGCAAAGTGATGCTGTACCAAATGATCCCCGATTTTTTACGAAAGTGTTTTGTCAATCTTCGTTTCTCAATGAAAAATGGACAAAATTGTGATGTACGAATAGCTTGATTGTCCATTTTCAATTCTTTTCTATAAGATAGATTGACGCAGTGATGAACGGGAAATTTCGTGATTAATATTGTGTACATCAGTCATGCCAATTACGACAGATTGCTGCCGTGAGATTGTAGCTAGTACCTCCATTTCCGATAATTATACAAAATTCTATTTATGCAAGTTTCAACATGGAAGTGTGGTTCTTAAAAAATTGATTATTCTTCTTTTAATCCTATCTATATATAAACAATATTTATAAATATATATTTATA
>NW_017259353.1:1431923-1432620 GCF_001594045.1 Atta colombica
AAAGAAGCGATACAAGAAATTAATAACAATAACCCTTGAAGGTGAAAGTCCGCATCTCCGGCTTTCACATCTGAATAATTCTTCATTCCGCTCATTTCTTCCATAAAAGCAGGCGATAAATATACCATAAGAGAGTGGCTTCACAACGCAAACCTGCTTTTCAAAAAACGAAGTTGGTCATACCATCTTATTTATCGCACTAGTTATAACGCGGTAAAGGAAGTTCTCGCGGAGCTTTTTCTAACTTTGTCTCTCTCACGCTCTTCCTCGTTCTTCCTTTTCCGACCAATCGAGGAGGCCTGCTTATCGTCAACGCGAAGGGTGAACTGCGCACTGCGGTATGGACGAAAATAGGTCGGCCAATTCTCGTACCAGCACCCTCTTTCGCCTCCGCCTTACCTATCGACACCTCCGCACCCTTATCCGAACTCTAATAAAAAACGAATACCTACGAGTGTGAGCTTCGATCGCTTAGGCGCGGCTTTTTCGACGCACACTCAGGGTCAAATTTAACCGTCGTCGTTGATGCGCTGAGAGGGAGGCCGAATGTGCAATCAAATCATTCGAAAAGTATTACATTAATAACTAATACGAAATAATATACATGTAAATGTAAATTTGTTTTCTTTTAATTAAGTATATTTAATATAATAACAAAAATATTATAAAATATATTATAAAATACTGAAAAGCATAC
>NW_017259353.1:1432720-1433395 GCF_001594045.1 Atta colombica
TTAAGTTTTTTCTCGGTACAATTAAAAAATAAAAAGTAAAAAAAAAATAAAAAATTTGCAATTGCACAATTTCTTCATCCATAAAGAAATAATAATTAGATATTCATATAATATGCAAATCGGAGCAAAAACTCTTCGTCATAATTTATATTATTTGTTAACTAAAATAAAACTAGTTACAAAATCTTCTCAAAATTAAAATATAAAATTGCAGTCTTATTAAAGTATAATTGCATGCCATTGTAAAAAGATGTGCAATTATCTTTTAGTATTTAATATCAATAATTATCAAACAAATGAATATTAAAGTTTATGTTTGAATCTACGCACCTTCCTTCAGCGCATCTCATAGAAAAAAAAAATATATTACATCTATGATCATGATATCGTTAGCGTCAACTCACTTTCGCTGAAGACACAAGCACGCAACGCGTTGTTCACATTTGATTTCTTCATAGCGCAATAACAATGGATTCCTCACTATAAAAACGTCTGTCAAAAGTCTTCACAAAGGGATCACAAATTATGAGGCATCAACGAATGATTCTTTCGCACGCATGTATGTAAATCGCAAGCCTTCTTCGATCAATTTCCAGATTGCTGCTTATCTTCGGATCGTCTCTCTCTCTCTCTCTCTCTCTCTCTCTCTCTCTCTCTCTCTCTCTCTCTCTCTCT
>NW_017259353.1:1433495-1457959 GCF_001594045.1 Atta colombica
GCCGGGGAATATTATTGTTGAGACTGTTGGTTTGCGGAAACTTGTGAGGCAGGTTGCAAAGATTGCTGTTGCGCCTGCACATGTGTCTGTATCTGGTGATACAGAGGATAAGTTTTTCGCTTTCTGATACCATGCATAGAAAGCAGATGAATCTGCAAGTACTGCTTGGTCTTGAATTGCTTGCTGCACACATGACACGAAATGTACTCAGTCTGCACAGTGTGAACGTTAACAATGTGCTGCTTTAAATTAGAATTGTTCGAATATATCTTGCCGCATTCGGGACACTTGGGTTTACCGGTTTGATTGGCGTCCTCCCTTTGCTGATGATATCGCCTGTGAGATTGTTGATGGAGTATCGCCATATCGATCTTGTCCTTCGCACAAGACTGCAGTATCAGATTTAATTGCTCATTCTTGACAGAAGTGCTCTGCTGGAGACTTTGGAGATTGTTCTGCAGTTTCTGATGCATCATCGTAAGTTGCTCACTGTTTAGATTATTGAGGGAGTTGAGGGCATTGAGGGTGTGTTGCTGCGATGACTGTTGGCTGGTGGTATGGTGGTGATGATGCTGATGATGATGATGCTGAAGCAAGCCCGAGAGATCCTGCCCTTTCGAGTTGTGACCTCCGCCGCTCTGGTAGGTTTCAGACCCGGCCTGCTCGTTCTTGGAGGATGAACCTGGCAGCCAACCGGAACTCGAACTTGAACCATCTCCTCCAGAGGGCTGCCACCGCCCTGGAACCACCAGCCAATGTCAGTCCTCAGCCAACCTCGTACGATTCCTTAAACACTATTCAATCGCTTTTTTTGCCTCCCACTGCCCTTTCTTATGTATTTTTTTTTCAACTTTCTCTTTTCTGAAAGTGTATTTCCAGGTTTTAAAGACAAGGTTTTGCCCTCAATAATTTTTGTACCCTCCCCCAACGAGTCTCTCCCTAAATCTAGAATCGAATTCAATCCTTTGTATCAAGTTAATATGGCAACCTTTAATTGTTCCTGGCGCTCTTGTGCACCCTATATTGTTCGTCTCTTCTTCATTATCTTCCCATCGCGATTTGTTTCCAATTCTTATTCAAATTGAGGCCGAATATCATTGATATCACTACATTGATATACACGCATAATTACGATTATTTTAAATACGAATAATATAAGTTTAGATTTACATTTCGATTCCTGAGCCTGAAAATTTTGTTGATATTGCAAGTAATGACGCGATTTCACACTTACACAATTTTTCAAGGTAATATACGATGTCGAAAATAAGCCTCACATCACAGACAAAAACGAAGATACAATATGATGTTCATTTCCGAATAGAAAGGTCATTGCATGATAGTTATTATGAAAAAGATTTATGTCTCTGCCATGTAAGATACGCCACAATGAAAATCATAGCAGAGATGCGACTCCATAATACGTTGCTGCTCACCGTGTGATAAGAGGGGTAGCTGACAAGGGATGCAAGGGTTATGAGAGGTACGAGAGTTTCATGCATTCAACGCAATAACGAGAGATCAGAGTCTTAGGAAACGACGGAAGGATACTAGTCTGGGCTTTAAGAATGTTTAAAAGGATGAGATCAAATCATAGATTTGATAAACTTACCGTAGTTTGGATCCTGGTTGGCTACTTGATGCATGCCGGAGGGTCCTGGCATATTCATGCCTGTAATTTAAAAATAAAGACTCAATTAGATTAATTACACAAAGATGTCATTATTTTAAAAATTTAATGTTATGTTAAATAAGACAGAAAAGTGCAATTATTTATTTATATGTTAAATATGAAGTGCAGTCTATTATCTTAGTAAATTGTTATAAATTAAAAATATCGTAGAATATTAATTTTTTAATATTCTACATACTTAATAATATGTAGTATACATTAACAAAGTAAAGTCAACTACTATTTTATTGTAAGTATAAATATAAATCATGAGATTTGTATCGCTCAATTGACTAGAGCACAAGTAAACGAAATCAAATTATGTTAATAATATGTTAGTTTATTACATTTCATAATAGATTTATATTAACACATTTTCATAAGTCAAAGAATACAATGAAATTATGTACACAAATAGAAATAATTGTAATTATTCATTAATTAATTTTAATTGAAGCCGTAATTAGTAATTAAGTCGGGCTAATTGCTAATTACGAAAGTAATTAGTAACTGGACGAGGAATTAATAATTAATTACAAATGTAATTAGTAATTAAATGTGCCATTAATTAAAAAACTAATTTGCATCCTTTCGACAAAACTGGGATTTCTTTGGTCCAACATAAATTCAACTCTGCCTTATAAATACCGAAGTAGCCGATATTTATAATGTATAAGCAATTATCAATATAAAACATATTTTTAAAACAGATCAATAATCTATTTATTCTTGAAGTATATGGTTTATTTATTATTAAATGAATCAAACAGAGCAAATAATTAACAATATGTTAATATAACAATATGTTAAATATAAAATATTATACAAGATTTAATGTGAGAATTTTAAACATAAAAACCAAATAATTACCTTGAAGACTTAACAACGCTGCAGGAAAGCTGGTGGCTCGATGGTGTTCTATAGAATCATTTAGAATATCACTTGGCTCGGTCTTCACTGCGTTAAGAATGCTGCCGTGATTCGATACATCCTCTTCGTTTTCTGACATAGAATTCGAATCTTCGCCAGTTGATTGCGCCTGAAACAAAATACCCTCATATTTGTAAAATATCAGTAAAAAATACCTATAATCACCAAAGATACTAATCGGTTTCATAAAATTTAAATTTACACTTTTGCGCGGAAATACGTTGATGTGTAATAGAACATCATTATTGTTGCCTAACTTGACATAATTCTTACTCACCTGTATATTGTTTGTGGATGTCGTGTGTATCGTGGGACCACCTTCGAGTGCCTGACCTAACAAGGATTCCTGAAGATCCAATTTTGGTTCGACGTGGTTTCCTATTGGAGGACTGTAACTTCTTGCTCGCTTTTCTGGTGGACTCAACTCACTTTCATTGAGATCTCCTCTGCCGTTATCTTGCCAGTTACGTGGGGTTGCCTGATCAAATTAAAGATAATATACGGATGATAGTACAGCATCCATGAAAAAGACAACGTAATTATTCTTCATATAATTTAATTCCAATTAATATTCTCAATAATCTCATTATATGTAATAATCAGAAAAACTCTAAATACTCCATTATTAAAACTTCCACGTAATATTTGTCTAACGTCTATTATAAGTCGAAATTAAAAGCTAAAGGACGAAGCAGGAAATTCTAACTGGGATTCCGCCTGTCACGATGGCGGCGACGGCGTAGTGTTAAAAGCACATTAATTAAAATTCGTTTTAATTAAGGCTAAATTAATTAAAAGTTCGAAACCAGCCGTATAATTCGTATAATTAATTTTCCAACTTCCATATTAAACTGCCGCGGGGACAACTTACAGGTGCGCTACCGTTGTTGCCGGCCGACGACGATGGAATTTTCGTGGCGCCACTATTAACGTCCGCCAAACCCCGCACTTGAAGCATTTGAGCCGTCTTCAGGAAAGCAGGTAGCTGCTCCTGACCCACGTGCACTTCCCCATGATACATAAAACGTAGCAAGGACTCCATGTCCGACGAAGCCACATCCTTCAGGATTACAATTGGGTGAGGACATGGATTTGCCTGCGCAAAAGTTGACATTTCCTTCGAATTTACATTTTCATAAATTAATAAAACGCAAAATACTTAAATGAGCACCCTAACATAATTTCAAAACATTATTACAAAATGTTACAATTATATTTTTCTTTCATTATATCTAAAAAAAATTGTTTAATATCTTTACTTGTTTGTAAGAAAATTACTTTAACTTGCGAAACATAATAAAATTGTAAGAAATTATAAACTTTTAAGATAGCTTGTAATCCATTCAATTTCAAACTCGTACAATATACTGCTCAACATTATCCATTCAATCGAACAGTCGTGCACTGATCCACGCAGCGCTGATTCAACGATTTGATATAAGATACCAGTGTCAAATTAATCACAGCTATTAATTATCAGCCTATCCTGAGGAGCCATTAATACCTACAGTTATCTTATACATAGCGTGGCAATTACAAAAAGTATGCTCTCTAACTAACGCATGATCGATCAAGGTAATCGATCCATCAGGAAGCGCGCAATTTTTCTAATCGCAGATTCATACGAGAGAAGATCGGAAACTAAGAGAGATACATCGATCCTCTATCAGCACGAGGTCAAAAGGTTTGACGGTAACGAATACTACCCTTTCTTTCGCCCTCCTCCACAGAACAGAACAGAACATTTCTCACATATACTGAAATTCAGCAAACCATATACACTTACATATCCAACGTGCAAAAAGAAGAGTAACATTTCTTTTCTTCCTGTCAAAGTAAACGATTCAACATCGGCTAAAGGTTAAAAGGTGTACGAAGATTCTGATCGATGCCTAGTGAATCGATCCCTCTTGCAAAGTGCTTAATCCCATTCATCGATGAACACGCAGGGGGGAGTCTGACGGCCGATTAATTTGTAACGATTTACAAGCGAGATGCATATAATCAACGTCGTTTAATCCATGTCGGAGCTACCCTTCATCTTGGTGCGCCGATTGCTGCACCGATTTGTACATTTAAGCCCACATAAATCGCCAATTTTTCGTAAATACGCACAGTAGGGCGACATGAAAGATTTTAAACTACGAGATAAAACACATTAATACACGTCGATAAATTATAATTACTTTTATCTTTATTTAAATTCATGCATGAAGAACGTAATTGATTTAGAAATCGTTGCATCGTTGTTTAATCAAGTGAAACTTTTAAATAAAGTGAAAAATTTTACCTTGGTACAGGTAATTACAAGAATGAAGAATTCTAAAGCGAGATGACGTAAAATGTGTCCTTATTGTCAAGAGTACCCCAGATACCTTCTCACCTTTCTCATCAGCGAATTGACCGAGTGATCGCTTTTCGCCGATGGTTAATTGCATCCACGAATAGTCACGCTCGATGGCCAATTGATTCGTAACGACAATTTATAACCACGACGCGTATAATGATCGATACTCAATCTACGTCGGGATGTTCCCGTATACCTGAGGCATCAATTCTTGCACCTGTCAGACCAGCGAATTAACTCTTAATATTGAATGATCTTCGAGATCGTTAGATGGTGACAATTGATCCTCGACAAGCAAAGTTACACGTACATATATAATTATCGATTTGCTTTTATGACGAAATTCGTGTTTATATCCTATTATGTAGCGTTTAGATTTATAACATAATACAAAATATCTAAAATATTGTATCATTTAATAATTATGTGCATTTACGGAAAGAAAGAACGGTGTGTTGCTAAAGTATCTAAAAATTTAATATTTTTTATTTAATAAAAAATTAACTAGATACAGATCTAAAAATAATTATGTAGGATGTTCAAGCTTGTTGCGAGACTACATCAAAACTTTTTGCAGCATTGCTCATTACGCTTGAGCGTCCTACATAATTATTATTTTGATGGTCCAACATAATTATTTTCAAAATTGTATCTAACTAAATTTTTAGATTCAGCAAAATCATTCTTTCCGTGTAACTCACTGAAGACAAAATTATCAAAATTCAAGATGACCCGGTACAAGTACCTTTCATTTTATTCTTTTTCTATTAACTGATCCTATTTACTATTTCTTATTTACTTATTTTTACTACATCTTAATTAATCATAATTACTTATTTATTGATGCATCTCTCTTTTATTTATATAACCTATATAATAATAAAGATATAGCTGTTTTAAATTTCTAATTAAACATATGATGCATATTTTCATAATATGCAATGTGTTCTCGGTTAGATGGAGGGTTACATCGATACATAACGGCATCGATCACGATCGTTTCTTGCGAAAAGACCGCGAGAGTAGACCGCATAAAGCGGAGGCGTCTCACGACGATGTATGTACGTCATGGCAATATTATACGAAGTGCTAGTGCCATTATCGACAGCGATATTAATTATAATTAATGAACCTCCTGGGATGGCGCGGTTTTCCATACGCCTTGCCTACACAGTTATACCGAAACGACATGATGCTGTACATATACACGTTGTAACACGAATACGAGGAGACGTATGTACAATGCCGCGACCTCAGCGAAGAACCGTTCCAACTTCGATTATCGATGCCCCGAATTTAACGTCGGTACGTGAAAACCCACGGCAACGGAGGGTTCGACGCTGCCATGTGCAGAGGCATTTATTATTGGCCAGTATCGACTTAACGTCTGTGCACGCGGTGCAGCGAGGTGCGGCGTCTCGATTTATTGCACTGCATGCAACGGAACGTATCGGATAAATGATTCTTGAGATGGAAAAGCAAGGTATATTGCATAGAAATGAAAAAAAAAAAAAAATGTTAATAAGCTAAAAATTAAAAATCTAACTGCGTTTAGGAAGATTTATTATATAAGTTTCAAGATTGGCATAATTTAATCGAAATATTTACGACAATACATATATTAATTATATACATTTCAATTATTTATATACATAAATACATAAAAATACTTGACTTTTCTTGTTGAGAAATAACTTTAAAAAATGATGAACAGAAAGCTAAATTTTTTTCTCAGCAAATATAATCAATATAATCGTACAATGCAATTTCATAATTGGAGAACTATATTTTATTAAATGCCGATAGCCGCTTCGTAATAAAAGAAAAAAAAAAATCTATTGGTCGAGCGTTTTATCTCGACAAAAGCATGACTTAATCAATCGAATACATTGAGATTCATCTCTCGAAGGGCAGTTTCCGCGGCTCGTAGGAGAGAAATATTTTTACCAATAATCCCGCAGTTATACAAAGCACTTTTTAATAATAATTATGCGATTGAATAAACGATCCTTATTATACGATATAAAATAAAGGAAAGTTCAATTGCGAGCAATCCAGAACATCCCGTTGTCGTAATATTTTATTATTATACCACATTTATGTGTCATATAATTCGAGGAGATAATGTTAATGAAGGATTTATCAATTAATAAATTTTTAGAATAAAAAATATAAATAAACTTTTCTTTCAATTTGTAATTTGTTTTCACATACGTTCATCTTGAGAAAATTTCCACGAGCACATTTATTTTGAGATCTTGTGAATATTAAGGATGTCATATATGATTTCTCGATAACTTTATCGAGTGCTGGGAAACTCGTTGATGGGAATAACTCAAATAATTGAAGTAGTGGAAATAATCACTGTCTGCAGGTATCTGCACACCTTTAGAATTCCGCAATAAAAAGAGATAAAGCGAAACAGAGAAGCAGAAGAAGCAAGACAATGGATGGTGCAAAAGGGGAGGAGAATGAGAACACTACGAACTCCTTTATCGCATTAACCAACTCAATTAACAACTTTGAGACGAGACACCATCCTCTCTAATTAGACCTAACGAGATTAAAACGGGTCAATAATTAATTGTATGATCGCGTGTGCGTCAGAGCAGAATAGGCGAATGATCAAAGAGCCTCCGATTAATTCGCGAGATACGTATCGATCTGCACAATATATATCATCATGATTCCCTAACGGATGATACTTATTCGATTACAACTGTGTATGCAAGGATACGTCGACGTAACTGCTAATTACACTTCACCATTTTGCTTGCAAAATATAACTCTTTCCAAAGGGACTATATATGTTTAATTCTATTATAATTATATATAAAATTATTACAGTAAATATTGATGCACAATCTATCATCAAAGATCTTATTGTAGTATCACATTGTTGTGCTTGTTATCAAATGAAATCTAATTGATAAATTGCTCGTATACACTTCGTCCAACAAACAAATTTGTCTCAATCATCAAAAATGGCCGCTGGATAATATAATACTTTTATCTACATGTACATAATCCATTTAATCGATTTTCAGAATTCGATCTTGCTTGTCGCAATATATCAATTCTTCATTTCTAGCGGAAATTAATATCCTCTAAAAAAAATGTAAATAAGATCTATCTATCATTACAGCCTGTCTCATTTGTCTAGTCAGTTATTGGTAAGGTTCCGTCATGATTTTTCGTGCATCGACGCTCACATGGCTTGCAACGTGGGAAATCTTGCGCCAGTCTTATTAACGACTCCTCGTAAGTCCCCCGTGCCGCACACTGTGCATGCATGATTTTTCCTCGAATTACCGGCGTCGTTCGACCATAATTATCCAGCCACCTGAGAGCGATCGCGCGGCGGAATTCAGAACGTCCGCTTTCTAAAATCCGCAAAGCAACGGTACGGGGAAGATCGTGGCAAGCGATTAAGAATCGGCCGCGTGATCGAACGGCACCGATAATTGATTAGTGGAAATAAACGGGGGCCATGCGTGAGAGACACAATGAAGGGGGCGGTGGAGATTAACGATACGCCGCTAGAAAATGAGAGCGGACTTGTACCCGAGCGTGTCGCAAGACGTATTGCAGTGCTAGTGCCCTTAACTTAACTCCGTCAGAGTTCCTATTCATTATAATGGGCTATATGGTCTTTTTTTATTTATAATACACAAGCATCTATTTTCAGAGGCATTTGGTATTGCTATCCCAATTTATGAACACGTCGTGAATTATGATTTAAATTATTTAGCACGAGTTGCATAATTAAATGAAATAATGAACAAGGGAGAAAAACAAGTAATATTTCGCATCAAAAGTTATATTTATATAGTCGGGAACTGATTTATTTAGTGAAGAAACGTGATAAACAAAAAATAGTACGTAATTTAATCGGAATCAAAGTAAAAAAATATAAAAATATTTCCTTTCCAATTATTGTAAAACGTAATATAGATGTGTTTCAATTCTTAAAAATATTTCAATCGTTCGTAATCGAAAAAAATTATAATCTTTTTTTTTTATATAAAAATCATTTATAGAAAAATCATTAAATTTCTTAATATTCAGATTGCTTTCTCATTATATGTTAAAACGAGGAGTAGAGAAAAATTGCGTTATTATTGTGACAAAACTCCAAACTGTTCCACACGAGAGAAGATGGCTTTAAATTGCACGTGAAAGGAAATACAGGGGTGTCATTGTACAGTTTATAGCGTGCGCATTAAAGAACGCCAAGTGTCACGAACATCGGGTACGTAATCGTGTACAACAGCTATACACGGTATCGCATGCGCGCGAAGCACCCTAACTAAACCGTAAGTAGAAAAGTAGATACGATTGCATGGTTTCTGATCCGGTTATGTGGTGTGCACGCCAGCAGTCGTGGCTTCGCAAAACATATCATCGGCATCACGTATACGCGCGTTAAGTAGCGATGGGTTCGACGAGCTCGGTTATGAAAGATCGATATACTGGGCAAAGCGCGAGTCATCGATCATCGAAAATACCATCGTGCGCAATACCGGCGTGCACGGTGTGCAACGAAGCTTCAACTCAATAGAAATTTTTAGCTTTTACCCGATACAGAATTAACGTTACCGTATACCCATTCGACCGCAAAATTGCTAAAATTATTTGAATGCGGAGATCGAATTGTTTGCTACATATTTGATATACACGATTAAAAGTTTTAAAACTGTCACTAGTGACTAAAACTGACATCAAAGAGTTTCTCTCTTTAGATTATATTAATTCCTAAGGAATATATTGGATCGTTTATTACTTTTTCAGTCCAGTATTTTACATTTTAATATTATTTTCATTCGTGGCGAGCAATACAGTTATAATCGCTATAAATACGGAAAAAAACTCCCATTATTTTCGTGAATATTCATGTGTATTAATTAATTTTCGCGTTTGAATATTAAAATATACGAACGTTTTAGCATTTAAATAATTCAGGACTTGTTAATAATTGGTTTGTTTTGATACCGCGAATTACTGTCCATTCGAATCTATTACTTCACAGGAATTCATGTACATGAGCGTACCCACATACACACATACACACACACACACACACACACACACACACACGCGCGCGCGCGCGCGCGCGCGTATGCACTTCTCTTATCTGCTTATCTCGATGTCTGATGTTTCACTGACGCATGTATTAAACTTTCCTCGCATTATCCAGCCAATTCGTAGGATAATAGCGGCATGGATATCGATCAAACCTCGCATAGTTACTAACTTCCTACTTTTTTTTTAGCAACCCTGCCAACATCAATTCACGCGCGCTAGTAACGACAATAAATTATTTTCAAAATACAGTGACAGATAACAGGGATTAGCTATTAGATCATCAACTATCGTGACTGATAATCCATCGAAATTTTGTTGATTGAATTAAGCGGATTTGTTATCTTTAATTTTATTCGTGTCAAGGTAAATACATTATATGTATTATGCGCGCAGATTGGCATTACATATGTACGTATACAAATACAAACATACACGCTCACATACATAAACATAGATTACGTTTATTTTTAACATTATATCTTAAATTATTCGACAAATACTTGTTTGTTGTTATCATTAACATTAAAAATAACAACAGATTTGAAAACAATGCGAAGTCTTATAATAATCTTCTTTATTGAAAATATTAAAATGTTTCAAAATTATTGTCTAATTAATTAATTTTTTTTTGGATTTACGAAGGATTTGTGTAAGCCAACTTTTTACGACGTTATCAGCTCCCTTTGAGTCATAGATAACACACTAGCCTTTGTATAATTATGCCAATCAGGTATTAATGAACCATCGCTTCTATACATAACCGATAAGGCTATATTCGCGTCGCAATGTTACGCTATTGCGAAATATTCCATACGCGAGATAACGATATAATCATCACCGTCACGACGCCGTTCGACCTTCCCGTTATTGATTCACGCGTGGATTCTGGATCGCGACGCCGATGCTGTCGATGCAGTATAAGGGGGGAGAAGACAATAAATGTGCATCGCGCGCGTTTCTCCAGGCGTCGCCTTTTCCAGGCAGTCGCGGCACAGGAATGCGCGCACGTACAACGACGCACTTCCGTTGATAAAAATACATGCAGCATAATGCGTCTCGGTACGCGCGTCGACATTTTCGCTTCGTTATACGAGCACTGAAAGAGAACAGGACACCGAAAGACGAGGCGCGTCCGTCTTTGTTGAATAAAAAAAAAAGGAGTGCTTCACGATGTTCTGCGCGTAATCCCACATAATTATATGCGCATACACAAAAGATGATGCCTCGGTAAGAGGAGGAAATTCGAATTGAACAAACACGAATGCTCGTGGGCTGAGAAGAAAAAAAAAAGCACTTTAATCGTGCAGGATACTTTCGATGAAGAAATCAGCTTGCTTGTAATTCAACAATAAAAAGAAGAGATAAATTCTTCATTCGCAATTGTATACGTCATAAAACTTTAACATATTACTTTCCTATCGCTATCATATAGATTTATATAGACAACTATACGGATAAAACTATTTATATAGGCAACGCATAAACGCTGTTTGACTATTTCAACGTAATGCAAGAGATACTTGTTCACGTTTCTATTAACAGAATGCAGCAGATTGCGCGCAGCGGCAATATAAATGAAGTATAATTTCGCAGATACGCCGCGCCGGCGCGGCGCGCCGTATAACGCCTCTCTGTACGATGTTGATTTCGCTGCGTCGCGCTCCGGCAGAAAAGACGGAGCGAAGCGCATACGCGCACACACAGCACAATTATATACCGGCGATAATTTGCTGGCCGCATGTGCGCGCCGCTTAGGCGCGTGACATTAAGCGTAATGCGAGTAACGTCCGCGTGCACTAACGAAAAACGAGAATACCGGCGGCACTAGCGAGCGCGGTGCAAAATTAATGAATACCCCCTTTCCACAGTAAACACGTTGCATTCACATTATAATTCCGGCAAACACCTACATTCCTCTCTGATTTTCACCGGAAAAAAGAAACAATCTAGCGAATATTCTTTTATTTTATCAGCGCTTTTCAAATCAAAGTGATGTAAGAGAAATTTTAAACTCATTTCTCCTACCACTTCGAATAAAAAGCGGTTAAATCAAATGAAGTCTAATCGATACGTATAAACTTATAACATTATTTTGCCTATAGCGGAGAAAATATTATTACTCTGCGGTATAACTGGTTCTGACAAGACAAAGTACTGCTGAATTGCACATAAAAATCCAATATGCGTTTGCTTATATGTTCGCATCACGCGTTTAGCGCTTGTAACTACATGACATTCAGTCTGCATTAGCATTGAATCAGGCGACAAATCAAACTCGGAAATCGAGCTAGCCTTTAAAAGCGAGGGTACGAATAACGTTTTGGGTTATTGAAGATTTCCTAATAATAAATCGGGTATAGATCACAAGTAATGGAACAACGTCGCGGTTTTAACGGAGAAAGAAGAGAGGAAGGTACAATCTGCAGCTCTTTTATCGGCCTTGTCTCTCTCTCTCTCTCTCTCTCTCTCTCTCTCTCTCTCTCTCGCGGTTCGCGCTGCTATTTAGAATTGATACGATACGAATCACATGATATATTTAGATATGCCGCACTCAAGGCGGGCGGGATATTTTAAAAGATAGGGGGCAAGTCGCGGGGAGGGGACGGCGGTGATTGAGCAGGATGCAAAATGCATCGAGAAGTCAAGGAATATTAAACGGTGAGGAGCAAATTTTATTGTTAGCCTGGTTACCTAGAACCGTTCGTACCGTATATAATAGCTGGCCGCTTTTATAATCGAGATATCCATTAATAATACATGTCTGGTGATCGCGTTATCTGCGTCCGGAATCGCGATTTGCGAATTTTCTAATCGCGTCATAACAAGTACTCAGCATTAACACTTTTACATACCGCTGGCTATACTAATGTTATCGCTCGTAAAATGCTATTATTAATAAGAAATTGTTGCTGCACAATTACTGCATTGTATAAATGCATACAGCATGTAGATGTATCGACAAACCATTAATTATATTTCGTTTTACAAAATTCTCTATTTCTCTTGATCGTTAACACGATCAAGAGAATTACTCGCAGGTAGGTATTATCATCTCTGGGTCACGGGAAGAGTATACTTTTTAAAAGAAATGATGATCCAGAAGCCGGAGAAAAAGGAGATATTTTTTATACGTTAAATGTAGCTACGCAATAAAATAAAATTTCTAGAACGTAATTTTTATTGATACAATGACCTATTAATATGATTTTGTAAATATCAAGTTTAATTAATAATCGGAACTTTTTTCTAAAGAAAAGAGTATTTCAAGTGAAAAATCCAAATACGCTGTTTTATGACCTCAAAAAAGAATACATATACATTTAAAAGATTATAGATAGTAACTCTATTCATAGGTAATTATCGCAAAGGAGAGAGAGAGAGAGAGAGAGAGAGAGAGAGAGAGAGAGAGAGAGAAGAAATCGACTTTTATATATTATTCCTCCATTTAAACAATCTAAACGCACTTCCGCGTACGTACAGTAATAAATAATCACGATGTGTCCACCCACGTTATCATCCACTCTCATTAATCTCTGCGCGTTGTGCCGTGCCAGATCCTTAATGCATCGGAGTATTATCGCGCGGAACACTTCGGTCCAAGGTCCAGATACACTCCGAAAGAATACCCGTTCTTTCCTTCAAAGTCTCCGACTTATTCGACATCGAGATAATTGATAGTTAGCCTCGCCGCGTACTGTTAGGTGGCTTATCGTGCCTAGTCGATTCTCGCGCATTTTAAATTCAAGGCGCACGGCGTCCATTTCGGCAACGACACCTTCGATTCGATGACGTATAAATCACTATAATGGCCGATTCATAGTGCGGTGACCGGTGAGGCGCCTCGCGGGCAACGAATTCCGCGTGCGTGTATTAAGCCCGCGTGCAGACACACTCATAGACGACGCTTCGTATACTTGCGCTCGCTCGCTCGCTCGCTCTCTCTCGCCGCGCCGGTTGGAAATTACCGATCCGATATGCAAATAGCCACGGTGACCACTAATGCGCGGTTAACGGTAACGTTATTAACGGATCGTTACACAGAGTCCAGAGAATGCGTATGCGTGCGAGCGAGCATCCGTATACGGAAGACAGGATACACGCGTGCATGTGCTGATCGCCATTAGACATTCGCAAAAAAGTTGTGTAGAACTGGTGGAATTTGTCAGTGGGACAATGCAAGTGCAAGGAAAGGCCAAATAAAAAAAATTGATATCTGCAAAATATCAATAACAATGGATAATTAATAAATTGATGATAATGAGCAATTAAACGACGCCGTGAAGCGATTTATTATTTGCATACGACGCAACGAATCGAATAATACCACAATATATGTGATGATTCTCTGCAATGTGCCAATGCACGTTACGATTGGCAAAACACGAGTAAAATGACGGAGTGTATTTACGGAAAGATTTGAACAGGAAATGTTTATCGGACTGGTCGAGATAAGAGAACTCGTGGATGTGAATGAATTTAGGAGTGTTGCGAAATATGCTGATGCAGATAGTAGTAATATTAGATGCTCGAAAGGCCATGCAACACTAACCCCGTCATTAAAGAAATATTTTAGCATTGGAAATAAGAATGTATGTCTGGAACGGATGTATTTACTTCAACTTTGAACTCGAATCATTATCAATCACTATCATGTACACTGTGAAACAAAAAATTAATTAATTCAATGTTTCTGGAAATTTTAGACTTCTTAGAAATGATCTTAATCGGGAAACACTTATGACGGTAATGAAATACTGTGTTCTAACATTTCTTGTATTGTTGAAAAGTAACGAAGTGCTACTTAATTTAAATATCTAATAAGAATCGCATATTCGCTCGAAGGTTTTGTGAGCTTCAATTACGTCGTATGCTGATTCAGCATACATGATTCAGATTCAAGAAGCTAATTAATAAGTAACTATTTGCTTTGATCAACGAGGTTCCAGGAAAGATCGTCTTGAGAAAATTGACAAAAGTCGTATCGCATGATTCAGATAAAATCCCTGAAGTCGAATACGTCGCCCAGACTAACGCAAAACGAAAAAACAACCACACATTCTTATGTAGTGACATTGCAAGTATCTTTGGAAAAAATTGCGAGTCGAATTGAAGAAGCTTTCGTTCGTTAACCCGGTTTGTCATCCTGAAGTGATTCGGGTAACATTCCGAAAATTGAGAGCGACAGTCTGAATTAAGCAAACGCGAAAGACGAACGTATTTTGACAAATTCGCGAAGCAACTTGAATGAGACATTATTGCAAAAACAAAGATTATCCTTGTATTGTATGACAGATATCTTAAAAATTAGATTTTTTTTTTTTTAGAGAAAGAGATATAAATGAAATAAATATGTATAAAATAAATTAATAAATATAAAATAAGTGAAATCAATATAAGACACAAGAATAAATAATATCGTTTAGACGAATTATATCGAACAAGGCGAAAAACGCTCGTGTAAATTGAAGATTTTAAAAAATATTCTCTAGTCTGCAGATGACGGTGCTTTTAAAGTCTGGCGGTTGCCAGCTCGCGTCTTTAATTCCGCCTGAATGTCATCACGGACGTGCGGTCAAATTCTTGAATTACATCGTAACATATATAGCAACGCGCGATGTGAGCATATACACGACGGGGAAGACGGGGGTTGACTTCGTCGTTCTCCGTTCTTCGGATCCCAACGCGGCTCGGCTTGGTACGTTTCTTTCTTTCTTTTTTTTTTCTCTCTTCCGCCACCTCTCGCTCCGCTCTCTCGCTCGGTGGCACTTCACGAAGGAGCGAAGAGAGCGAACGCGACGAGGATGCGGGAGGAGGTAACGTGGAGAAATTTATTACGGCGCGCGCGGCCGCGGTGGCCGATCTTATTTTAAGATCTGCCGCGCGTACGTCTCGTCCATGGTGCTTGCTCATGTATGCGCTCGGGTACTTATGGCGACGATCCGGTGGACGGATGGCGTTATGGTCGACAGATGTACTACGTCCGCCTAAATTCGATGTCGGACCGCCCTCGATTGGCAGCCTGAAACGGGAGCAAAATTTGTTGCCTGCGAAATAAATAATTGACCATGCGAATAAGAAGCGAGTACTTTTGTATAAGAGTGACAATATTATTTATATACGTATAGTAGACAAAAAAGAACAATTTTACTAAAATGTCTGAAAATTTAGATATGGATATAGATTTGAAAATAATTTTTTTTGGACTATCCAAATATGTCGGAAACTGAAGTATATACTATAGCAATTAGTTCGAGTTTCATAATTATTTTGACAGTCTAACAAAATTATTTTCAGATTTGTATCTAGATAAATTTTTAAATACTTCAAATATTTTTCCAGTGTATATTTCAGTTGCGTTAAATCGTGAAAATGTAAAATAAACATTCGCTTTTGAGAATCAATTATATCTCATTAGTAATTCTTCTAATTTAACTAATACACACACACACACACACACACACACACACACACACACACACACATTTCTATTCCCCCTGGGATATTCCAGAATATACATGTGTTATATTATGTCGAGGAAATGAACGCACATAAATATTATAGTAAATGTCTGCAGTGTTTCGACAGCAACTTAATTACGCTTTTTATAGCTTGGAAAGGAATAATTATTTTATGGTAACGCGGCAGAGCAGCGCTGCGTGATATTTCCACGTGGCGTTCAGCGTTCACTACTCTTGAAGATTGGCTTAAAAATAAAACGTAGGCGGTGAATTGTTGTGTAAATTGCCATGGACACGATTAGTTCATAAAGCCGCATTCATTACCACGCCATATGATAATTTGATAGAATATAACAATAGTTATTATTATTGTGCGAACGCTATTGCCACGTTTCTCTACATAATAATTAACGCGCACCCGATTAGTTGTATCCTAGATTTTTAGTAATTAATGATATATGTATACACTTAATTAATATGCAATAAGTTAATTTGGAAATAGATAGAGATATCCAATGACTTTGGATTATTATTGGAAACGAAATCATAAAATAAATGTGGCAATATACTAAACGGATATTACTAATCAATTTAAAGTCTAAAAGATAAAATGAATAGTAAACATTCATTGCACATTTCCGAATAATTTCTGAAAATTAATTATTACACAAATGATACTTGGACTAAAAATCAGTAAAAAATCAGTATAGAAGGAGGAAAAAAATATGAAACTTTAATCTTATTTTGATTTTAGTCATATTTTCAAACGCGACACACTTATCATTTCGCTCTCAACCTTTCCAGTACGTTTTTCGAGTCGCTATTTTCTTCGATAATTTATCGATTCGTAAAAATGGCAACGAATCATTCGAATTCTGTATAAAAGAGGTACATATATCTGTCGCCCAAGGCATCGTCACGTAAATCCCCACGGAGCGAGCTACTCGTAACCGTTATTGCCCGGTCAAATATAGCTCCAGCGCGCCGATACCTACACCCAACAACGAGTCTTGAAACATTTATCCAGTGCGTTCGAAATAGTCTCGTTCGTCGCGTATTATTCTTGGAATCAGTCAGGCTGGACGTTCGCTAATGTTGAGTGCCTAATCAAAGCCCCATTCTTCCGCCTCCCAACGCGTCATGCTGCTGTTTACGATTACGTGCGTCATGCTCAGCACGCCCACGTACGTACTCGATCAGCAGCAATCGCGCAACTAGGCTTTCGCTCGCAATCGTTGCGCTAAACATTATTACGTTCTACTACGCAGGCATACTCGATGTGAGATCAAATGACTTGAGAGAGTCGTGCTTGTGCCCATTCAAGATGTATAGGAGAAACACAATATTAAAGCGAATTTCTTTTATTTATTTATTTATTTTTTTTTTTACCGAGAGATTAATTGGAAAATCAAAGGAACTTTCGCGTGTTCGCGATTCGCGCAATTATTTCAACGATCGCCATCTGTCGTTGTGGCAGACGGGCTGAAAAAGAAAAAGCGGTTTACTCCTTATTACGATCAATTTCCGAGCTATCGCTGGCACCACTCTCACGGCACGTTTTCCCCTCCATTAGCGGTGAATTACAGTGTTTATAAGCGCCGTACTTAACGGCGGAACGCAGCACGAGCGGGAGCGAAAGAGTAGGATGAAGTATAGTAGCATGAAGTATAAGGAGCGAGAGACAAAAGAAACTCTCTTCGATGAGTAACGTGCGGGATGACGTAGTTGTTTAAGTCTGTATTAAGCAACCCTCGCGAGCACGTGTAACGGTGATCACACTTTCAGCTTGAAAAGTGCGCTCTAGATCACACAAGACATCAGATCAGAAGGGATGGCAATATACTGCAGCAAGTGTAATTAAAGCGAGGTACCAGATTAAAAACGTTATTTGGACAAATGTAATGCCGAGATGAGACTTTCATTGTCTTTTACGCCGCAGTTGTTCTCGCCTTGGTACTTGCTCCACGTATATACAGCCTAATCACCAGCTGTATTTCGTAATTAAATTTATAGCTAGACACTTAGAGGATCTTTCACGTGAAGGCGAATAACGTGGCTGGAAATAGTAATGTACAAGTTTATCCGCAACTTCTTTTCAAATACTGATAAATTGGCAAATGTAAGATAAATCTTTTCAGACTTCAACCTTCCGTCTGTAATTTAAATCTTTTTTGTTACACAAGCGAAATTTTACTTTTAAATTTCTCCAAAATAAAAGAAGGCGAAATCCAGTTCCTTCTCTTAAAATATCTTGTTAAAAAACTATTTAATTAGTAATCAATATTAAGAATGAAAACAGGTACTTACGTGAATAAACTAGATAAGACTGCGAAAAGTGCCTATCCCGATCAAAAATTAGATGTTGAAATAGTACATCTATATATAGATGTACTATTTAAATATATAGATGTAGATGTATTTAAATAAATTTTAGAAATATAAATTGCCGTCGATCACTTTTGAACTTGTAATCAAATTAAAATAATAATAGTTCTTCCAAATTAAATTCGTAGTAAAAAGTAATCGGCACGTAATCTATTTCTGAGATAAAATTTATTTAAATACATATAGATGTATTATTCTATTATTCCAACATCTAATCTTTGACTTTAACAGATACTTCTCATATTAAGTTGATAATGCAATATAGACGAAAG
Organism: Atta colombica; assembly: GCF_001594045.1. Lineage (NCBI taxonomy): Eukaryota > Metazoa > Arthropoda > Insecta > Hymenoptera > Formicidae > Atta > Atta colombica. The sequence continues at coordinate 1,452,645 of NW_017259353.1, forward strand.
ATATAGATTGAAAGATAATTCTAAATTCTTTTTCTATACTTCTTGAAAGCTTAAAAAGAACAGAGAAAGTAAAAAAAGAACAGATTGCAGATGAAGGAAGTAAAAATGATTGCAAACAGAGAGCTAAATTTCCATTTATGTAAAATAATTTCGCGTGAAATTAATAAATAAAATAAAATAATTTAAGGTGTATGTATTATCCATTAATCCAACTTATCGAAAGTTTAAATTTTTTTCCACAAAATATCGTAATTAATTAAAGTTTCTCAACTTTTGCAAAGTTTAACGGGTTAACTGTGAATCGATGTCGTTTCCAAAATGATCGAAATTCTCAGCGATATTAATGATCCGACGCGCGAGGCTCCTCAATTAGAAATAGATGCTAGGCGTTAAGATTCTTGCTACACAGTCGCGCCTCGCATCACGCACAGCCGGAAACAAACGGATTCGTGCACGTCTCATATATATTTCCAGTCTCGCGGACGCAGATGCGTGCACACGCACTAATGCACGCACGCAGCACGCGCGTGCGGACTAGCAGGAACGACACGACGACGCGCATTGATGGTAAATTTAAATGCGACCGGTCGCAGAGAAGAGAAAGAGAGGCACGGATGAAACGAGTGAGCACGCACGCACGCACGCACGCACGCGTATGTGTTGTCTCAGTCTGCCCTACGGACGCCTTTAAATATAGAATATAGAGCACCTTGCCCGCCACACGACGATGGGATTGTGTAAGCGTGATTTTCTCTATCCTGCACTCGGCACGCGTTGTTTCTAGTATTTCCCGCGGCGCACGCACTCTTCTCTTTGTATATCCTCTGCCTCACTCCCATTCCGCTTTCATCCCTCCTTCATTTATATTTCTCGATTTATTTCTAGCTACACTTACATTCCCTCTCACATCGTCAACTACTGACTACGTTTAACGTTCTCTTCCGTGCTAATGTCCTGTCGAAACAACATCTATACAACGTACCGAAATATATAACGAATAAATAAACTTGTATTAATAATTTTATTAGGCTTTTTAATAATAACACTATATATTTATGCTTCATTAAAATTTCAATTTTACATAATGCGACCACTGAGGAATAAACCGCTGATCAAAATTGTGTACACCAAACAAAAATTGTGCCAATAACAAGTAATATCCAATTTTTATGTTCACTAATACCCTGATAATGTTCATTAATGTCCTAATAATGCATAATCTCATACCCTAAAGATAAATCGCTGAGGGCATTATAGTGTAATTTGGGACATTACTGGGCATTACTTAAGAAAATTGTATATTATCATAAACGGTATGAAGTTATGCATTAATGGACATTACTGGAACATTAATTGGCATTACTAGGATATTAGTAGACATCTGCCTAACTGTTCCCCCCCCCCACTTAACCAAATCTTAATGAATAAATTATATAATAATACGCTATTTATGCGCTCTCAAAATCCGCAAAAAAAATTTTTATACTTATTTTGTTTAGCTAAAAAAAATTTTTTTGTGGGGATGCTGAGTAAACTGTCAATCAGCCCCCTTCCTGCCCTTGAACGTGTTAATAACAACCGTTTTGGAAATCATTCAAACACACGAGATTTATGCGCTATTTATGCGCTTTTTCATATAACTTTAATTTTTGTGCTGCATCCCTTAAGATATTTTCCTCTTGAAGCAAACAGTCATATTCATTCCTAAGTCATTTAAAATTGCAAAATTACGCTATCCGATCTATACAAAATATATCTTCGATTTATGCGCTACCATTTCCAAGCAATTTCGTTTTTGCGCTGCAAGAAATGCAGCCTTAAGAAATTTTCCTTTTGGAGCAAACAATAGTATTCATATCTAAGTTATTAAAAATTGTGAGCATACATGTTTTTTTATTTTAATTGTGCAAAATATATTTTTTATTTATGCGCTATAAATTCCAAGCAATTGTGTTTCTATTAAAAAATCAGAGATGATAATAAAAGGTTTTGAAGAAGGTAAAGGTTAAAGGTACAATAAATCGGTAAATATAAATAGGATTGGCAATATTTTCGTTCTATTTAACTTCTTTCTGTTTTTACATAATTAGATAGTGTAATTTTGCAATTTTAAACGACTTCGGGATGAATATGACTATTCGCTCTAAGAGAGAAGTGCTTTAAGGGATACAGCGCAAAAATTAAAACTATGTGAATGAAAGCGCATAAATAGCGCATAAATCCTGTGTATTTGATTTTTCAAATCGATTATTAACACGTAGGGAGGCTGACTGATAGCTTACTCAACCTTCCACAAAAAATTTTTTTTAGCTATACTAAATGAGTGCAAAATTTTTTTTGCAGATTTTGCGCATTATTATATAATTTATTCATTAAGATTTGATTAAGTGGGGGGGGGGGCAGCTAGGCAGACATCATTAGTGGGCATTATTACTCAAGAGAATTATGTATTATAATAAGCGGTATGAGCAAGGGTAACCGCTGACCAAAATTGTATATGCCAATGTCTAGTAGTAATGCTCAAGTAATGCCCAGTAATATTCCAAATCTGTACACCGTAATGCCCTCGGCAATCACATTATATGAAGAAAAAGATCAAAATCACTATTCATAAAGTATCAATCATTCTTATTATCCCCTTCCGCCTGCCTACCATCATGTTTCCTTTATTCCCAGCCAATATAGTTTTAACACACATACTTTGTTAATTATAACTGAAAAAAACCATCATGGCGAGATAACGGACTTTTGTCCACCTTTATCTAGGCGTCTCCGGCGCTCTTATTATTTTCACGCGCGCGCGTCGCGTGGGACACCGCCAACGATGCTCGTGCATGCGAGCGAATGAGCGTCGCGATTAATAGTCGTGTACATGTCTACCGTGAGCCACGATAATGAGCGGCTCAGTTTTTCTGATTGAACAGGAAGGAACGTTTGAAAATAATCAGAATTATACTTAAGTAAAATGAATGAGTTTTGTAACTTGCATTTATTATTGAGCTGTCATCATTTACGACGAGGGAAAAGAAAAGGAATAGCCGCGACTTTCTTTCCGATGTTAATGATACACAGCGTGCCAGAGAGAAATCATTAGTCAATGCAGAAAAGAGTACGGCCATCCAATACTTCAAAATTATCGTGATATCTCGTTTAAAGAATGAAACGTTTATCTAGGAAATTCTCGCTGCGCTATTTATATCATTTCATTAAGTGATTGAGAACCAAATTTATATTATATTTATAATTTGCAAGAAGTAAAAATTGACAAGTACTTATAACTAGGAACTTACTGACATCTGTGATATGTTCTTTTGCACGATAAAATTGAACTCATATTAATTAACAGATTTGTAAATGAAACGTAAGACATAATAACATGTAAAATAACAAATAACAAATAACATGTAAAATCTTGTTGAATGAATATAATCATATTATATTCATGATTTATAAAAAAAAAAATCATCAACTGCTTGTAATCAGGAATTTATTGACATTTCTAGTACCTTTTTTTTAGATAAAATTAGATAAAATGATCTCTCAAATTAATTAACAGATTTATAGGTAAAACATATAAACATTAAATATAACACACAACATCTATTAATAAAGTAAATAAGCAAAGGACTATGCCCAGTTTTATAAACGAATTTGAGCTCCGGATGAACAACTTTAAGACATGCCTAAAACTTTAAAATATCAAAAGAGAAAATTCCAACTTTATAGGAGAGGTTTCCTGAGTGCTAGAACTGCCCAAAGTTCGCTATTATGTACCACTAGTCTTATCCAATTTCTCCAGGGTAGCTTCTCGCGGATTGTACCAAAGACATTGAAGTAATATCTAAAATGTATTTGGTACAGTTCATTAATCCGGTTAAGTCCCTGATCGGTTCATGCCGTGTGCCAGCAAGAACAGTTAATGATGTTTTTTTACTTTTAGAGAGTTCCGATGAGAAAACTGAAGAGAGATAAGATCCATATATTGATCACATTTCAATTAGGCAACCTTTTATTTCATACTTTGAGTGTCTCTCTCCCCTCTTCATTGATTAATGTATGTCACTTATAATTATTCATTTGGGGTTCAAAAAAGATTTTAGTTTTCTTCAAGATTGGACATATTCCAGATACTAGATGATTCGAGAAATCGAATAAAACCAGTTCTACATGGTACACAATACATGGTTATAATAGCGAACTTTGAATAATTGTAGCACTAAGGGACTCATTTTTACAAAGTTGTGCATATGAAACTTTTTAATCCTTTTTTTATACAATCCTAGCTAAGTTTCAATGCTGTTCAGCCGAGGCCCAAACTGGGCATAATCTTTTGTTATATTCATAATTTGCAAAAAATAAAAATTGTCAACTGCTTTTAATTAGAATTTTACATCTCTGATATGTTTTTTTTTGAAATAAAATTGATTCCATATTAATCAACAGATCCGTAAGCGATACGTATTAAAGTTATTCGAACAGTAGCTTATATATAAATACGTTAAATCTCTGTTGCGCGATAGGACCACTCATTAACTGATCCCTTAGCACTCCAAGAAGCCACGAAAACTTATTAAGCCTGTTTCCATGACACTTCGATATTAATCCGCCGTCAACGTCTAACAAATCCGAGCGCGCCTTTCAGGGAACGTCACAGCATTAGATAACTCCATTAATGTTCCATTAATATCCGCGGGCGGCGATGACCGTTTGAAGGAAATGAAATACTTTGTGTTGGCGCGCAGAAATTAACATGACTCGCCTGCGTTCCCTCGACTTCGCAGCATCGTAAATGTCAGTTGATCTAGTCCACGCTTTAATCATCTGATTTGTTCTCCGCTACTTTTCACTTTACTCTCTCGATCCGTCATGCGGGTCCCAGCGTAGTTCCGATTTAATTAGCAGATTAGAGTCCGCGCAATTAGTGTCACTCGCCGACCCTCACCGTAACAAAGTTTAACTTACTTAATGTATACTTTTTTTTTTCAAATGCAACATAATTTTCCCTGTAAAAAAAAAAAGATTACTGCAGGCTCTTTGGCAAAAAAACTCAATATTATTTATATTAAAACTCAATAATATTTATAGAGTCGTAAAAATCGAGCACCGATCGAGTTTGCATCTCGCTACTCTTTCCAAAGATTTATTCCTGTCGACGGGAATTTATTTCACAAAAATAAATCGACATCGAGCAGAGAAACCTATTGGACACGATCGATCCTGCTGTTGCGATTTGCAGGATGACGCTTACTAGCGAAACGACGTATGGTGGGAAGCATTTGTTATTGTCACGAGTTCGGTATGTATATATATATATA
>NW_017259353.1:1458059-1460641 GCF_001594045.1 Atta colombica
TCGTCATGGACTTCTGGCCGATAGTCAAATGAACGAGTTTGCCGTAAATCGACGCGACGATGCATCGACGCATAAATCATCCGTCGTTCAGGTGCGCCTCTATCAGAGCTTACGGACGGTTTCGTTATCATTACACATCGCACGTGCATTGCGCTAAATCAAATCCGGAAAATATTTTCGGAAGGACACGGTCGCGAGCGTGGAAGCTTATCGGTCCGCGTTATTTGCCGAGCGAATGGCAGACTAATTTTAACGCAACACGATAATTAATACGGGGAATAAAATGAAAATAATATAATAAAGTGTCCGGCGTAGCGGTAAATATTCCCGGAAAAATAGCCCCCGGGAATTACGTCCATTTCGTTGCGGCGCAATAGTTTGTTATCGTGATTTTTTATTGAGAAGATTCAGCATGATTCTCTACGCCGCGCCCCGCGGAGAGAGAAACACATCACATATTTTTATTTTTATCGTTAGTCACGACATTCCACCCAAATTTCTCATGTACGTGCAAGAGCGCTTCTTTATAGCTGCTGATTATGCCTGTGTTCGAGGTCGTATCGGCCATAAGCATTATACACGGCGCTGTTTATACGCTAACAATAAGTAGGCGATCGTCGAAACCAATACGGAATCCTACGTCATCGCGCAAGTGGGTAAACAAAAAGCGGGTAATACGGTAGAGCGTATGCTATTAATGCCGGCATAATGGTAACTCTTGTTGTTGCTTCGTCGTGAGACAGTTACTATCAATGATCTCTCTTCTCTTTCTCTCTCATTCTCTCTTTTTCTGGCCTTCTCTCCCCACTCGTCATTACAAGTTACAACGTAGCTGGTTGGCCTTAATGTAATTGTGTTCAGAGGTTCAAGCGATATGGCATAAAATCCTGCGCCATTGCGTCGTATGTCCATGTAGTTAACGTGACGTAAGCACAGCTTGGCCAACGTGTAAGCTTTATTAACTCGCCTCGAGTACCGCCCGACACTTAAAATCAATTAGTGGTACGCGTCAATTAGAAAGTCGGCCGCTTCATTCTACGTCCGAGTCATTCTTTGGACAACCAGTCCATTTCGACGCAGAATAATTCTCAAGGATGACGAAATTTTACAAGAGGCAATAACATTATTAGTACTTTAGAAGAAACAATAATATTATTAGTATTTTCTATTATACAGATTCCTCGAAATGTCGAATGATCGATTGTTCGATAATTTTATCCTTAGTCAATTATTGATACTTTAAATATCGCACATCGCACGTCAGCATTGTCTATTTCAACTTTATTATTTGAAAATTCTTAGATTCCCTCAAGAAATAAAATCGAAGATCCGTAATTTGTTTTTGGATTACTAGATATTATTAGCAATAATAAAATAAGACATTACATCAAAAAAAACTTTTTGTTAAACTTCCGTTTCGTGTCAACTTAAACCGATCAAAAGAAAGTCTATGGGAGCATGATTAATAGAACGTTGCCTCATGGCGGTGGTGAGGACGACCGATCAAAAGCAAATGCATACGTAGGAAACAGGTTCTCGCAGAGATACCACTGACTGTTGACGACATTGCGACGATATGTCGAAGTGATCGATTGTGTCTCGCGTGAAAGGGGAGGATCTCCGTTAGCGATGACTCGAACACCACGTTATTATGCAAATCAAACCGGAAGTCTTTTATGGTCTTCATCACACAAGGATACCGCCTTCTCTCAACAATTCTGTAGGATGGATCGTTCTGATAAGATTTCGAATCGATAGAATGCACTGCAACAGATTTTAGCGAAATATCTGATGTAGGGAGCAATTTTTTGAGAAATTTAAATATTTATTTATAGACATTTATAATGTAAAAGTTTGTGACACAGAGAGACATGAAGTTATCAAATTATATGTCACATAATACTGTTTTATCTCAACAATTATATTTAATTGTGATAATTGCGTTATTTCCCAGCGTGATATTATTTTCATTTTTGTCCTTTTGATGTCACGGTTTGTCAAGGAAAATCTAATAATTAGCATTGCATAAATATTAATTATTGTTTCTTTCATAATTCAATATCGTATTGCAATTATTTATATATTTTTTCGAAATCCAATTCTCTCTGAGAGAGGACGGCAGCTTGCAATTGCTCTTGATGATTTTACGATGATTTGTAACATCCGGGATTTATGAGGCAATAACCGGTCTGATTGCTGCGTGTCTGTTCGCGAATCAATTAGAGTATATAATTACTACCAGAGAGTTATTATAATTTCGCGATTGCGTTAATGCGCGAAATAAGACTCTAAGAGTTACTTTCACCCACTCATGCGCTTTATGTCTATTAGGAATGAGGATGTGAACTATTTCATCTAGATATAACACAAATAAAAAAATAGAGATTAGAAATTTAAAATTGACCTTTTTTAATGGGAACAATTTTGTAGGGTGTTTTATTTTTGTACAAAGCAAATCGCGCAAGATATATATTGCAAACTCGAGAAATAATAATTGAAGCGTTAGGAAAATAATGTATTGATTTTTAAAAGAATAGCTCTTTAAAAGAATAAAATCATCATGCATTTCCATATGCAACATA
>NW_017259353.1:1460741-1491460 GCF_001594045.1 Atta colombica
ATTAATTTGTGTTTATAAATGTCTGACAATATTGTGATATAAACACAAAATTTATTATTTGGAATAATTGCTAAATGCATTAATAATACAACTATAAAATTATTACATTATTAAATTTATAGTTTCCGGCAATGTATTACAATATACATGATGAGAAACATTATGAATTCGCTGCTACGTGTTATCTTATTTTTTTCCAACCAAGATATCGAGAGGACAGGAAACCACGACTTACGAATTCTTCGCGGCGTGTGATATCTGCCTCCTATCTACTCTTCCACGCCGAGAAATGCCTACTTTCTTCTTTCAGATTTTCTTTTATTTCCTTGACAATTTAATCCACCTTGACAATTTAATCCGAGTACAAAATTCCTCCGACCCTCATAAAATCATAATATCGAAAAATTGTTCCTCATGTTTTGTTCATGTAAATTATGCGAACTTGCCGGTCGTAGAAAAAATGACGGCGATTGACATTACTAAAGGAACATCTTAATTTTAACTACAAATTGAAAGAAGACTAAGGTATGCATAATAATCCGTGAGTTTTGCATTATATACTTTCACCGGTTCCTAAAAGAAAGAAAAGCTTCTTCATAATAAATACGTTTAAATAAGAATAGATTGTGAAACGTTTTAAAGACAGAAACAACATTAAAATATATGATACGCTAAATGGTATTCAATATTAAGAACACAATTTTTTCTATTTTAAATTATGAGAGAGTCACTTATTTTTAATATTAGTTTCTCATAAAGTAGTGATACAGGTATCTGTATAAATTCTGTTTTATTCATAAGAAATCTTATTTTAGAAAGTTAAAACGCCGAATAAAACACACTCCAACGTCACTGACTACATCCATTAACGATCTAAGATTAGCGATCTGGAGGTAGAAATTATTACTGGAGTGGCTAAAAATTAATGACATACGATTCCAAATTCTACTTTGTATGACGCATTTGTAGTGTATCAATATACCATATCATATATCACATTTTAACTTGACACTTGTACTTCATAGATATTATTTAAAGAAAACTATAACACTATGATACAATTTAGAAAGTTAAATATTAATAGATTTTAAATAGAATTGAACAAAATTATTTAGATTTTATGATAAGAAATCTTATCATAAAAAGTTACAACGAATAAATTAAAATACTAACGTCACTGACTATATCTATTAATAATCTAAGATTAGCAGTTAATTATTTGATTTATTACATATCTTGTATTGGAACGCTTTATGCTCATTCATCAATATTTATTAAATTCGAATTTTATGGAAGAAGTATAATGTAAATACTTTTGAAGAAGAGAGATATCAGTTTCCATGAATAAAAAGGAAGCTTAAGTAGTTCATTTCACGATTATCAGTTATGATTTCGTTACACACATCGCACTGTTAGCGTTTCCACACATATTATATCATACATGACCCTGACTCGACTTTTCTACATTACGATCGAGTTACACATCGCTCGCACATGCAGTGACCGCTAAATTACATTCCTTGATTCTATGATTTAATAATGCATCGCTATGAAATCCAGCAGGTTTAATAAAATTTATGACAAAATTAAAAAATTAGATTTTAGCTAAGCTATTGTAAAATAATATTCTTATAATTCTCTATTGTGATTGATTTGTATATTTCATGTCAGTTATATTTTCAGTAATATTAATAGAAAAAAAATAAAATTACATCAATTTTTTTTCTTCTCTCATTTTTCCAATATATTTAATGAAATTTATCAAAAAAAATTATAGAAAAAAATACATGCACTAGCTATGCTCTCTCTTTCTCGAATATTAAAAGAATATTAATAACTGTATTAACGTATCACGTTCGTGAATGACAAATTAGAAATGTTAAGATAAATTTAACCATTAAATGTAGTTATTTTCTTTAGTTGTAGTTACTTTATTAATTTCGACTCGAAAGAACTCGCTAAATAATTTAATGATTCTTTTTTCATCGACCGTTTTGGCGGTAGTAGCTTTGAATTCGCAGCTAAAAAGATTTTAAGAAAAAAGATTTTAAGAAAAAGGTAAAAAATGCACTGACCTTGAGCAAGTTTCGAAAGTACGGACTGCACGCCGAAAGAACGATCTTATGTGCGGTAAAGCTGCAGCTGTCGCAGGCGAGCGTGACGTCGACAAAATCTTCCACATCTCTCAGCTGACGTACGGAACTGAGAATGCTCGATTGAAAGTCGTTCCATCTAAGAGAGTATTGCTGCTCTCCGCCAGTCGATGAGGACGAAGAAGCCGCCATGGCGTCCGTCCCCTTGAGAACGACCCGCGGTGCTATCGTGCTCACACTCGACGTGTTGCTCGTGCTCTATACTCTCGGACCACACTTCACCAGTCTTTCTTCGTTTACACTCACGTTTCCTATTCCTTGTCCGTTCTGTATATTCCTTGAAGGTCCTCGACTCAATCGCGCCCGAATTTAATCGCCAAGCTTAAGTATGTATGGCGAATAACCTGGTCGCAGCGTTCAACAATTGTTCGATGCTTCGAAAAAGTCGTCACGGATCGTCACAGATTCCTTTTTACGGTTTGTTCCTTCCAAAGGTATTGTTATCAGAAGTGAAAGCCAAGAAATGAAAGCTAAGCGCCCAATCCCAAATAAAAGTAGGTATAGGGGAAACTTCGCGTACACCACGTTGAAGAATCTCATAGTACTTGGCTCATGATAGGAGTGGCACCTGGAAGCGCACGGTAAAACGTCGGACTGAGATCACGAAATAATGTAGTGCTGCTACATGTACTTGGCGCGAGAGACGCTATTGCTTATTTTGATGGTTCGCAGTTGTCGTCCTCTATTGTTTCTTACAGTGAAGTAATCCGCTGTTAGCTACAAGAAAACAAATAGCGACTATGTTTCCACACAATGCAAAATAAATATAAATAGAATAGTCGGTATTTCTTTTGTTTTTTTATTATTGATTTAAGGCTGTGTCCCGATATATAGGCCGGTATTCATAGTCGAATTTTATATTTAAGACCGTTTTAAATGCAGTCTTAAGATATCATAAACCAATCTTAAGACGAAAAATAAGACTACTGTCCACTTGATGTTATCAATCAATATTTCGAAGCATTCGTAGCGTCAAATATACCTTATGAATACTATATAAATGCAATACTAAAAATTAAAAATCTATAATTTATGTTATGCAGGGCCGCCGCAAGCAGGTGTGCAAGTTGTGCATTGCACAAATGCATTAAAAAGAGAAGTTAAATTAAGTTTGAAGTTTTCCTCCATTTACATGTTTTTACTTTTTCCGTCTGCAATCCAGCTTTTTTGTCAAGCTCAATTTTTGTATCATTATAAACTTTCAGAAAATATGGAAAATTTCAGAGTTATTTTTCAACATTTTTTTCTTTTCAACAAGATTCCTATTAACAAGATATTTTAAGAGAGAAAATCGGACTCTGCCTTTCTTTATTTCAGAGAATTTATATAAAAATGAAATTACTTGTATCAAAAAAGACTCAGATTACAAAAAAAAAAAGGTTAAAATTAAAGCATCAGTTTCAGCATCAAGTTATCGATTATTTTTCTAGAGTGGATGTAAAAGTGAAAAATTTTTATATCAATTTCAATGTAGAAATTTTCACTTTTTACATTTCTATTTTAGGGAAAAAATCTTATATGATCAAATTGCGTCTTGTCTAAAAAAAACTTTAAAAAATTATTTAAAAATGTATCTTATTAAAAAAATTGAGAGTAAATAAAAATATTAAGAAGGTGCAAAATCTTCTTTGCCCAAAGGTGCTTTCTATGCTAGTGGTGACATTACGTATGGTACAGATTATTAATACTGGTAGTATATGAGCTGATAGTATATAGAACAGAGAAAAAATGTAAGGGAGTAATATCCACTGAAAAAATTAGTGCAACATTGGTGTGCAATTAAGTGCAATTGAATGCAAATCAATTTACATACAATACTTTCAGTGTTAATAAATAATTTAACTCTTTTAATTACATTTTCTTTGTTGTCAATAATCATATCTTTAAAAGAGGATTAAATTATTTATTAACATTGAAAATATGTAAAACCAAATTTATTACACTAAATTGCAACAGTGTTGTACTTTTTTCCAATAAAAAAACATTATTTAGACATAAGCAGTAATCGGTCAATCACAATAAAGACTGGGTATAGTCAATAATAATACAATTCTTTTGAAGTATTCTTTGATTAGTCAATTCATAAAATTTTTTCTTCTGATAAATCAAATTTATGAAGTTTGACACTCTCTTAAGGCAATTAAGTAAGCAGTAGCAACTTCAAAATGTTAATTTGCTTAGTGCTTACATTTTTATGTATTATAGCCTTGTTATATCAGAACACAGCCTAATGTTAATGCATGAGTTGAAAGTACGCCTTGATATCAAATTACAAACCAATAATTAAATACTCGAATTATTTGGAACATATTTTTCCTTTTAAAATTGAGAAACATCTTACAATCTCAAATTAATATTAATATTTAATTTAATTGTTCATTAAAATTTTTTAAAAGCCTTTTTATTCCATTCTCATAATATATTATGCGCGCATAAAATCTATTAATTTACTTTCTGTATTGTTTTTTTTGAATAATTTTATAATATTTGCCATTTTGTATATAATTGAATTAAGTTCTTTCTGCTTAAATATAATAAACATCTCGATAATAATCGTTTTTTCTTTAGAAATATATTAATGTGAAAAATATATTCAAGATAATAATTAAATAAATTGATTTATTATAATTTACCTATTACACGCGAATGATATTATTGGTAATTCATGTATGTATATAGATTGATGAAATTTTTATGCAGTTCCCGGGAATCAAAGATTACATTTTTAATGGTTACTGACTGGCCAGCTGTCCATGAAAATTTAAATATGTAATTCGTAACGAACGCATTATGTGATACATTTTTAATATCGGACTCGTTGGAGACTATTAAAATTTAAATTTTAATACGCCATTCGTAATGAACAAATTAGGTATTATCTTGCCAATGTAAAACTCGCCGCTAATGGAATTGTTCAATCGACCTTAGCGTGCGCAATCGTCCGATGTAAAATATTTTTACATTTATTTCGTAAACCTTTCATTAGCAACCCCTTCACATTGTTTATGCCGAAATCATAAAAGCCACGAAAATTCCAATAAAAATAGCAACCTGTTCGGTTATCATGATCGTTCAATCGTAAAGTTTATGACAATTAAAAACGTTAATTTAATATACTCAAGAACATTTATTATGACTTACATATAATTTATTCAATCAAAAAAATACATAATAAAGTTGATAAGAAGATCATATCTTCATTACATCATAAAATTCCACTAATAAAATATTAAATAATTCACAACAATACGAATTTATATAAATTTATATCACATAAATAAAAAAATTACAATTTTGTGTAAAAAGAAATAAAATATATGTTTATATAGAGATATTATACAAAAATTAATTAACCCTAGAATGTTATCGATACGTATAAGTAAGCGAGGTCAATGAGCGCTAAGTTATGCCTTTAGTGATCATTACGAAGATTCCAACCTGATATGCTAAAAGATAGAACAAGCAAAGACAAGCTTTTAAAAATTCTTTCCGTTATATATCAGTTTGTTATAATACTGACTCTCGAATGGTCAGTTTTATAACAGAAAGCGTGATAAGTGATTTTTAATTAAGCAGATTTGTGTTATTTTATATTTTATTTAAGTTATGAGAAGAAATGCATAATACACAATTGTACTATATGCGCTATATTATTTTAAAATTGAATTTGATAGTATACTTATTTTTTCGTTCATTTTAAATTAATAATTAGGTTATTTGTGTTCATAAAGGTCTAGATTATCAATATTTTGTAGATTATAAATATTGAAAGTGTGAAATATATTAAAAATACGAAAATATATTAATTAAAAGTAGTCTATTGAACATAAGTAGTCAACATAACATAAGTCTATAATATAACATAAGTCATAACATAAGTCATAACATACGTTATAACGTAAGTTATAACATATTTAAGTCTACATAAGTAAAGAAAAGAAGAGTCAACATAACAACATAAGTCTATTAAACAAAAATAGTCTATTGAACATAAAATTTATTGATAGAAATACTGTATCACTCAATAGTGATAGCATTATAGGGTTAATAAGCATAATTGATTATGCTTGAAGATTACAAAATCAATAATTGAATATGAAAAGCTATAAGCCGATGCAAGGTAAAAATGCACTTTTAATAATACAACAATTTAATTTAATCCGTATTTCGTATTTTATATAATTTTCGATCGATATAATACAATGCAATGTTCTAAATTTAGAAATCTTTTATCTTTCAAAAGATTTATTTAAGGAATAATTAATATAAAATTATAAAAATAATTAATATAAAAATCTAATTAAATAACATTTACGTCAGAGAACATCAAATAATTAGACTCTTATTTCTTTGTACTAAATTTAAAATTTCCAAAATTAATATTTTGAACTCGAATGCATACTTAAGGTGTTGTTGTGATTATGAATAACACCATATATTGTATACAGAAATACATATACTCGCTTTTCGATGGTATAAATATTAAAATCAATTATTAATTTTAAAATAACGAAAATTTTATTTTTAATAAAATACCTTATATAGGTAAATACCTTAGAAATGTCCGGCGTTGAACTTTTTGAATCAGATACTATATCTAATTAGTATCAGATACTGTAGTATGAAAGTGTAATATCTGCTGAATAGTTCCCCGAAATTGAAGTATTTGGTTACTTTTTTTATTTTGATTATTCGACCACTTTGTCCGTGTAATATTGATAATCAGATATTTCTCGAGGAACTATTTCCATTACACCATCCTGACTTCTGGTTTGTAAGCTGTTAACAAAATATAAAATGTTTTATTTATCTGATAACTTCTGAAAGAAATGATAGAGATAAGGGTTCGGGTTTTTCATTATCTAGTTAACTTGTGATTAAGTTTAACCTGATGTTTCATCCAATGGACATCCATGAACATTATAGATGGCTTCATCTATAATGTTCATGGATGTCCATTGGATGAAACATCAGGTTAAACTTGAAGGAAAATCATGTGTTCAAAAATATTAATTTATTTTCACATAATAATCGTAATATTAATATACTTATTGATAGTATATTTCTTAAAACCAAATTTTTTCTTTTTTTTTCTTTCTTTTTATTTTATTATTCAATAATGACTATCCTTTTATATATGCTAATATATTTTTAGAGTATTTACCTTATGATAGAAATAAATCTTCTCTTTTTCTCTCGCTTTTTCTTAATGTTTAATTGTTCCTTGGAGATGTTAGTATATATCACTTTTTCGCGCATACCGAAACGCTTGCACCTTCTGTCCTTCTGCGTCGCGGTCGACGCGTCAGTCCGACATCCAGTGCCGGGAAATGAGCCTACAAAGGTTCTCCTTCGTACTTTTATCCTTATTATTAATGACAAAGACAAGACTTTGTCTTATTCTGATGTTTTTGCTTACCATTCCTCTTCCGGTTTTTATACACTTTTTTTACTTTTCTTTTTCTTTTTGTTCAGTTTTATTTGTTCAGTTTTTATTTGTTCAGTTTTCAGGTTACACACTTTTCTTTCCTGTAATAGACACAATTAATACAAATTAAGTTTAGATTTAGATTCGATTTCAACAAGTGACAAGAGAAATACGTTAATGATTCTTGCATAATTGAATTGTAGATTTGTAAATTTGTATTTGAATGTTAATTTGGATGATTATTGAGTACCATTGATATATTGAGATAAGAATTATTGCTCTTGATATTATTAAATATTGGTAACAAAATAAGTAAAGAATTGACATATAAAACAATCTTATTTATTTTTACATGAATGAAGAAAGAAAAAAAATATAAAAATAATGCTATGAAATTAACAATAAAGTTAAGAATAAAAGATAAAAATAGGATTTTCTTTCATTTTTGTATTTATATTATTAATAAAATGTTATTTAAAGATCTACAATTGAAAAAGGATGACAATCGAAGGAAAAATTTGTGCACCCTAATGTAATATTTCATATCAAATTTTCACAATTATAATATATAATATTTCAGTCTTCACCGAAATTGCAATTAAATCACTTTATAGCACCGCTATGAAACGATTAGAAAAGAATAATTAAAGAATAGCACATGCACAGTATCTACTTCTTTGATTATACTTACAAGTAGATATATATCAATCAATCTATTTGCAAAAATGCTTTATAACGGAATCTTCTGAACATCATTCGGTTTACGACTGTTTTATTCGCGTGTTGGTGTTCGTCTGACTGAAATGTCCCGTGAAACTTTTGATTTTTCAAAACTTTTACAGGTATCACGACACTTAATGTTCGGTTGGAACATTACACATACAATATTATGCGTTCTTGGTGATATATAGCTGGTAACGGTACAATTATATAGAAGGTCTATAGGTTTATAATTAACTACATAAACTGTTTAAAAAATTTCATTGGAATTGTTTTTCTTTGAAGACTAATGGAATACTCTTGTTAAATTGTAAAATTTTATTGTATATTTGTCATATATTCATTATAATTTGCTGAATATTAAGAAAATTAACATTATTTTAACTCGACTTATGTATTTTTCTTGTATAATTTGATTTTTACGCAATTATTTATAAAAAGAAATTATTTATAATAAGATGTTTTGAAAATTTCTAAAATTTTTTTGTAAATCTTCCAATCTTTTCATGTTAAATATTAAAGTTTAGATTTTACGGGTAATATTATTTTTTAAACATGAATGACATTTCAGTAAAAAAAAATATTATCGACATTATACATAGCACGCATTAAGTAAAATATTATTTCTAATGAAGTTGTTCTAAGTTGTGCGTGCCTTAGACATTGGCATAATTAGTGGATTTTATGATGAGATGCTCTTTACTTGCATCATATACGGAAGAGTCATCGTAGAATTATTTTTCATTTACTTACAACTCTAATTGTAAATCATTTGACTTTTACGATCGGTTATAAACATTTCTTTCCGTACATCAATTATTATAAATACAAGCGCAATGTCCATTGCGTTTGCTGTCTCGATTCACTTAAAGTTTTCTCAATGTTGATTGCGTGTTAATAGAAAACGTAGAAAACGTATTCAAATCAACGTCTTCTATTTTGCATGCTTTAAACGTACAGATTTACATGCATACGTTATATCTTATAGTATCTAATTTTTTAATAATATCTATTGACCGGATAAAATTTCTCGATCAACATGCCAATACCATAAAATATCTTTGGCAATCATTAAATAAATATTTATTAAATACGAAATATTTTGCAAGCAATAAAGCATATGCGTTCAAGCTACAAAAATTGTAATTTACGAAAGTTTAAGCAGATTAAAATAAGCACATGATAAGAACAACACAATATGTATAAAAACAGTAAATTAATAATAATAAATTAATAATAAAATTTGATATTTTTTTACTTAATCTGTGTATATAACTTGCATGTGTATATATAAATTTTATGTATTGAATAAATAAATATAATAACAATAGATAATAATTTAATTTCAAAATATTATTATGGGTTAGAGAAGGCGGGGACTATTCCATCAGTTTTAACTTTAAAGTAATACGAAAATTCACGATAGCAAATAATATCTTTTTGCAGTCTTATAACGTTATATTACATTGTACAATCATGATTGCTTCTTGAAATATATACGATTTTTAAATAATCAACATGTGCTGTAGAAACATTAACATTATCGCAAGAAATAGACGAAAAAATTCCCACTCTACTATTCTCATTTATTATTGTTAAGATTTGAATTGACAATAGTAAAGAATCTTGCAACTTAAAGATCAAAGATTCTTACCTAAAAAGAAGAGAAAGATATCAAAAGAAACAAAAAAAGGTAAAACTAACAGTGACAACAACGATGACGATAAGGAAGAATTTAAAAGGAAAAGAAAGAAAACAAAAAAGAGAGAAAGAAGAAGAATAATAGTATCTTGGAAATCAATGATTAAGATCAGTATAAAGCAGAGGTTTTTCTAAATAGAAATTTTTTCTAAATAGAAATCACTACTTTTAAAGTCTTCTTTTCGTATAAAGAAATGGCATAAAAAAATTTGTATAAAATAATTGATCGTGTTATTCAATGTTTGTGACAAATTTATAGGAAAAGATTTCTAACGCCACAGAGAAGCATACAATTTTAATATAATCGCTATATTATATATACACTTTACGTAGCACTTCATTCACAAGCCGGAGAAATGTAGAATTTATGTACCAACAAGACGTATATAATAGTTTTGCGATCTCTTCTTCCCGAGTGTTTTACATTTCACCATTTAATTTCCATTAAAACAAACTCTGTGACATCGCTCTTATCATCCGGTGGTTATCAGAGAAATGTAAAGCTTGATCATGTTTGCCCGCACAATGTATGATCGCCTTTGCCGCTTTAATTACGAAAATAGCTCGATCTCGCCCGATAGCGGCTGCGTTGTTTCGCATTTCCGCGTATATAGTAACGTTTTATAAACAAACTGCCCGAGATATCGCGGAGTAACATATGGGTGTAGTCTGAAAAAAGCTGCGGCTACGTAATGCAATTACAACGTACGTGTCGAGAATTAAAAGCACATAAGTCGCAGCGATTACGCATTATGAAACTGTTATACTTTTAAAAGCCAATATAGTCACCGATTGGAAATCTATTTAAATTAATATTCGTAGTAGCTGATAATAATCAAAAATCATACGTAGATATCAACCGATATTGCAAATCAGATTTCAATATTGATCATGAATTCAATATTGATCATGAATTCTGTGGTCGAGAGGCAATCAATAAATCGACTGCAGCCACGTATTTACGGTCATTGCATAAAGTATGAATGCGTAACTGAAGTCAATGTAACTTATAATTAAAAAATTTGCATAACAAATAATTATAACAAAACTGCATTAACTTCTTTCAAAAAACAAATTTATTAATACGTATATTTCTTTCAAAAAATAAATTTATTAATACGTATCGGAATTTTATAAAAATATATAATATAACTGTATATTCAGTATTACTTAGATTTATACAAAGTGAAAGAATTTTAACACAGATAAATATATTTGCTGTAAAGTCATTTAGGTATTGCATCTTGCGGCTGAAACAATAATATATCGAGCAATCACATTATGAAATTGACGTAATGATCACGATTTCATAAGAATGTAGTTAGAAAGCGCAAGTCTGCAGAATGCGCTTATTTATTTTTCCTTCTATGATTTGAAGAACTTCTATGAACTTGAATGTACATTTCACCCGACCGGCGGACTTACATCTTTCCAGAGTGGAATAAATCAAAGCCATACGCTAATCACAAATACAACTGCTGACACCGCGAACATTTATCTTCGTATCATTGACCATGTGTTTGATTTGACACAGTCATGTGTGAGAATTGAAAAGAAAACAATATGCCAATGAAATATCCAGGAATTTGGCTTCTTGGAATTAATGTAATTGGTTTAAATACATATATCATTCTAATTAAAAATCGAGGTTGTGTAATTTTAAAGACATAACGTTTATCATTATACAGAATGAAATAACTTTATTTTTGTCTTAGTTATAACTGCAATTATTATAATTAGCTCTTTTAATGGTATCTTTGAAAATTAAAAATGCATATCTCAAAATATTGAATTTAAATTTTTTAATTGAATCAAAAATTCATGTTTTTATTTATTTAAACTTGGGAAAATTAAAATTTATTCTTTCAAAATTATACATGCAAACTGGAATATTTCAATTAAAATTACCCATAATTACAAAACTGTATTATTGTTCGTGAAAAAAATATTTTCTTGCAAAAATATCTTATTTTAAATATTTGAGTATCTTAAATTGCTATTTGATTTGTGTGTTTCTCGCTCAGGTATTTAGCTTGTGAATGTGTAAAATCGTAACTACGAGAACGTAAAACAGAGCGTGACACATGTGGCAACGTGTGTGCTGCAGGCATTCCATTGTATCGTATGAATGAACCACGTCGCCCGGGAATACATTTCGACTGATCGATCGACATCCAAACTATACTCGGCATCGAAGCGCAAATATAATTCCGGCATTTGTCAGTTAATGAAAAATGCGAATCACGCACTCTAAATTATGCATAATTTTGAAATATTATTTGCTTTAAATCGGAATTTTATTTAAAAAATATATACATATAAATATCTTTTATGTCTGTAAGTGTGGATGTAATGTATATATAAATAGACGAATAAATAGATGGACAATTTATCTAAAAATAAAGATTCTGCAAGTTGACATTTTCTTTAAGAAACTAATATAATAAATGTATAAAGAAAAGAAAAGTAGACAGTAATAATAAGAAATTACACAATAAATTACAAAGTAAATATTAAATTAAATGAAATGCAATAAGATAAAAATGAAATAATTAAGAGAAGAAAGTTCAAAATAAAGGAAAAGAAAAAATGACAGAAACAAAAAAAGATCTAAATATTATACAAGATTGTAACCCAAAGTTTCCAAATTATATTAAGAATACATTTGAACCAAACTTGGCATCATTTTATATCAAACTTTGCCATCTTGTATATAATATATGGCTATGTTCCATTATTCACTGCGAATACTGAAAATCTTTAATGCACTCGTATATGTAACATAAACTATAGATTTTCAATACTTGAAGTGAATATAGCCGTAATAGACGTAATAGACGTAATATATATTTATATTATGTTAATATATAAAGATCCCTATAATGAGATACATTATACATGAGTTCATTTTGGGTAAATGCTGTCATAGGCAAAATTTAAAAAAATAATAGGTCATTTTAAAGGAAATTCAATAAGCTTTAAGATAACGTTATATAAAATTTAATTCAAATTCCATTTTTTTTTTAAATTACAGAAATGTAAAAAGTGAGCAAATCGCAAAGTCAAAAAATTATGCTCCTAATATGAGATGCCCCAAGAAATCGATAATAAAACGCAAAGTATATCAGTGCAAAAAAATTTATTTAATGTTTCTAAAATACAAACAAACACAACCAGCGTGCGCGAAAAATAAGCATATGACAGATTATATCCAGAACTCATCTTCAGATAGTTGGAATCAAGCATCGCAGAAATAGACACTCATTCGACGTTCATTCCGGTTGTCTTTTTTATTATTGTACAATCACATTTATACTTTAGCAACGATTTTCACTATACATAGGAGTTATTTCATATTACAAATACCCTGAGTATCTCATATTATGATTTCCACGTCTTATAGTTTTACGATCATCAAATCTATGTTCTATAATTAAACAATTCAACACATACCGTATATTTTTCTATCAATACGATCTTACTCTATCACTACTCTATGAAGAATTTATTGCCAAATATTTATTTTGTTAAATAATAAACGAAGTTTAAAAGTTTATCTTAATGAAAATATCCAAATTCTAAAAATCTTGTTTTACAATAACTATAGGTATGATTTATTAATGAATTTTCTACTAAATAGTTTTCAATCCAAGAGCAATAAATTCATAGTAGAACAAATTTTATTAGTGTTTATTAGAAACATCGCTATCTCATATTAGGGGACTTTCCTGTATAAATTTTTTTTTATATTTATTTATATTTATATTTATATATTTATTTATTTATTTATTACATTTATTTATGTATTGCTGCGATTATATTTGATTATAAAGTTCTTGAAAGTTTTCTCTTTATTAATCTTCTTCTTTTTCTTCTCTTTCGATACGCATCCCAATTAAACAAATTGCTGCAGTCATTCCACATAAATCTCTCTGATGGTTCTGTACATAGATACAATATAATAAATATTGATCTCGCATTTTTCATTTTAGACAATGTATATATTTCTTTATATAAGTATATTTTCTCTCTTTTCGCTTTTTTACATTAAAGAAAGAAGACTACGTAATTCCATCAAAGATTCTTTCCTCTATTTAAAACAGAATATATCATACGATTAAAGCGAAACTTACTTATTTACGATGCGTTTACGATGTTACAGGACGTTGTTTCATTATTTAAACTGCATTCCAAAACGTCCTCTCCTTCTCTTACAGAGAAAAATTTTATGAGATATATATAGTATACATATAAGATATAAAATATATTATGTCAAGTAAAATTTTCCTCGAAATGTTTTGAAATGTAGCCTTAGAAACTAAACATGTTTTGAATGTAGATATGTAGATACTATCCTATTCCTTGTCAAAAATTTTAGTAGAGTATTTATTTCCGAAAATGCATTTCCAAGATATTTTATTTTTTAGTATACGTTAAAAATTATTTATGCAAAAAAGTATGTGTTATGAAAAAAATTTATCTATATATAGGTTAAACGATTACCGTGTTAATCTTTAGCGTTTGCTTAAATTGAGAAAATTATATGTATTAAACAGTATAGTTGGATAACGTGCAATATTGAAAGCTTGATTAATAACGCCGTTTAGAATCAATTACGGTGAATTTATCATTTTCAACCGGAAAGTCGGACCTGGAGTACCCATTCGCTTTTTCTGTCCGACCAATGGCGCTTTGCATATCATTGTGTACGACGTGCGTACACGAAGAAATGTTCCACACCCACAAAAAAGTGCACGATCTGCATATGTCGTTAGGAATGATCGATGAACCCGGTGGATAAAGCCTGGGTAGCTGTCATTAACGCAGCCGCTTTTTGCGCTCATACATACGAGCGAGTACGTTTGCAATGACAATGCCGCGATTCTCCTTGGAATTTTTGTACAATTTATCGACCGCTTGGCGAAAATCAACGGATCAGTCGCGTAAGAAGTAATGAAATCGACGAATGAGCACCGCGATAGAATCATTTGCAATTTAATCCTTCATACATTATTTATCACCCTTAATGATCGTCGTCGTTTCTCTTACGCTTTTCAGGAATAATCTGTTTTCGCGATTCAACTCTGACAATGGCAGTGTAAAAACAAATAGACAAATACATTGAACGAATTAATTTGTTTTTAAGTCCGTATTCTCTTGTCGAATTAAACAAATATTTATATTCTTTTAGATATTCTATCATTTGTAAGAGAGATTTCATTACAATTTCTTTTGAATATTCTTAATATTCATCATCTTTGTAAACCGTTAACTATTCTTTATAACTATTTGAACTTCTATCTTTCTCTAAATGTCTGTGTCTTATTCATTTGAATGCTATCCATACATGTTCATAAATCACTTTCATACATTGTTTCCATTTTATTTTGCACTTTCATTCATACAAATGCATTAAGGAAAAATCTAACAGTTTCCACAAAAACAATTCGCATGCAATATCAATGAATCACAAAGCTTCGATGAATCATGCAATTATTTTGCAATTTAATATTTAATTTTCCAAAGGTTAGCGATCAACATTATAAACTATTATCAACGGTATCTTTCAATGATTTGGTGTTATAAATAAACAAAGTCAAACCTTCGTTTTCCAATCGTCCGTACTTTACGAGTCTCACGTTCGCAGATACGAATTGCGTGCTGAATTTCATGCGACACAAAAATCACCTGTTTTATTAACGCATATTAACGAGCATAATTACGTGAGACGGGCTGCCCGGGTTAATAATTGAATGACGATCGCTCAGATAACGTAATAATAAGTCAACTATCATCACACCAACGTCATCATCGCTAACAACAATAACAATACTGTTATTATCATCGCGAACGGTGCCAGTGGCCAGATGACTTTCACCTTCCAGCGTGTACATGCATCGTTGCACTGGAACGAATGCGGCCACACGTCTGTGTAACGATCCGAGTACGTAAGTGTGTGGTAATTTCGGGAGATAATAACATCCCGGTTAATTGGAACCTTTCGTGTACGGATGCGCGTTGATTGAATATCGACGAAGAGATCGTAGTAATTATCCTGAGAAATTCATCGCGCAGGATTGACTCCGGGAATACATTGGAATATTAAAAGAAAGATTTCTCACAAAGATTTCTAATGAAAGATATCATAGCGAAAGAAACTTGAGAAGAATTATTTAATTTTGATTCGGAAGAGGATTATCGAAAAATATTAGATTCTTTAATTTATAAAACTTAGAAGAATTAAACTTCTAAAAAGTAAATAACGATCGATATTATGTAATAATATTTTAGTTTAAAAATAAATAGTGATTAACATGAGAATAAATAAATTTGCCAATTTTTATCATACCGTATGGAGTACTAATTTAATGTTAATTTATGCGATATGCTTAAGTTCGGTTCCACAATGTAAAATTAACTTTTATTTTATTTTAAGAATTAAAAAAAAGATAAATAGCATGTTAAGTATCGAGATTAAAATTACATTAGTGAAACCGAGCTTTAGACATCCATTTAATATATTTTGGAACTCGCACCGGGTATCATTTGGTTTAACAATGTAATCTCATTTTGAAGAAAAATATCACCTCCAAATTTTACATTAATTCTGCCTTCTAATTTTCGAGATGAATATTTTATCATTTGACTACTGTATATAATATAAAATAATACTCACACTGAGAAAAATGGTCTGGTCGGATTAAATAGTAAATCTGGTAGAAAACGGTCGAATCAGAATTTTCTGATTAAACTAGTACTTGAATTCTAGTTCAGATAACCAGAATTCTGATTGATATTTTGATAAAAATAAGAATTTTAGTAGATTTGAAGAAATATTGTATCAATCAGAAATTCTGGTTATCTCAACTGGAATTTTAATAAATTTAACCAAAAAATTCTGATTCGTTCATTTTCAAGCAGAAATTTTTTTCAATGCAACGATGGAAATGTCAAGTAGTAAGCAATTGATTCGAAATACGTATTAAGATAATTGTGACGTATAAATTAATATATAATAAGTTTATGATCAGCTTAATGATCGAAAATATCAAATTTATTCATCTCAAAAAAAAAAGTTAAATTAATTGACACACGTTATCTCATGAAACTGGAAAATAAAGAATAAAATAAAGGTTTACGACAACATATATTAAAATAATAATTTCATCAGTCCGGAGATTTTTATCATATAACTCGCTGTGCACCATAATTTTCGTTCAGGAAGAGAGTCCAAGTTCACACACTGTACGATAAGCCAGAGCGTTAAGACGCCTGTATATGCGTAAGGGCGCATATATAGGTGCGGTATTAATTTATTTTATGCGCGCTCGCGTGCACCGGTTCATGCACATGCGGCGGCGCGCGTTTCCTGATCGCACACAGTATTAACGCCAGGTTGACGACCCTTTAATAACTTCGTGCGTTCTCGCACCGCGGATCGGATGTGGATCTCATATCGGCCAATTAGGAGACGTTTAGTAATGAGAATGACGATGAGATCCCGGTGGATCAACTGATGGCTCATACTTGAAGGTGAGTCACGTGGCCGGAAATAGCATTGTAGAGGAATTCGTTACGCGATATGTGATATTGCTTCCGGAAAAGAAATGAGCTGCACGATATGCTGTTAACAATTATCAGTGAAGAAGCGAAAAATTCCAACGTGAGACTCTTACAATGAGTACAAAGTTATATAATATCCACGTGTTATTATATTATGCATATTTATCGTGCAAAAATTAAAATTTTTTAATGTAATTATTAACATTTTGTTTAAAAAATTTTTCGTTAGTAGTCGCGTGCGCGACTACATAAGTCATGGACTCCTTACGCTTTGCTATTCGTTAAATACAGATATAATGAAATGACGCATAAACTGCACCTCGAGCGCAAGCAAGGTAAATGCAGGGACATGTAAATATTCCACGTAGACGATGAACCTTGACGTGACGAACATTATCAAATACTGCATCACACTTGAAATGTTAACTTGCTGCCGCTAGACACGTTTGTCTGTGATATCGGTCTAAAGGCATAGTTAATAATCAGGAAAGTACATTTTAAAATATCTGTTTTATTATTACTTGCGCATTAAATTCTTATCGCGATTATGCATATGCAATGCAAGAACACGTGGCAAAAACAAGAAGAACTAGCCATGTATAGATCCACGTGCAAAACTAGGCAAGTGAAAACGATGTTAATAATAACGATGTGATGAGGAAAAAACTGGTTAATAATTAAAAAACTACATATTCGCAGTAAATGTCATTTATCTTGTAGGAATCACCGTTACGACTCGTATTTCAGCTCGAGTTTATGTATTTCGTTTGGAATTATAACTATCGATCGTGATGAAACGGAGGAACATTATGAAGTAGTGCATTGGCTGGTACACGAATGTAAATAATATGAGAGAGTGCTCTTATCGCGCCGGCTCGTTTTGTGCAATGTGGGACGCGTTATCAGTCAGTCTGCTGCAAAAATGCTGCATTTTTATCTCAAAACGGAGAGATTTGTGAGGAATCTGATGAGGGAGAAGTGGGGGACAGAAGCGTGACAGATCTGAATTAAGATCGATTACACGGGGGCGCGCGTTACCGCGACCGCATCGAGATGAGCAATTTATCAACGGATGCGTGTTTACACGAGACCGTCGCGACGCGTGCATTTCGCATTTACCACGTGTCATCGTATTTAGCTCGTATTTACTACGTTGTAAGCCGGCAGTAGCTGCGCGCTTTAATTCACCGCCACTATCCGCCGTCATCGGTAATCCGTGTTCGACATCCGTTATTCTCGTTGTGCGAGTGTTCTATTTGGCGAGAAAAGTTCTCGCACATGATCTACGATCGCATGAATTATAAACAATTTGTAAAAGATATCTCACAAAAATAGTTTGTTTGCATTTTAATGTCTATTTGTTTCATATTGCAATTATTCATACAATAGAAAATTTTCTATTAAATAAAATAGAGATAGGCGTATATAAAACTTATAAGAGAGACAATAATATAAGCTTTTTTGAATATATTATCTTGACGAAAAACTATCAAGAAAGTTGCAATTACAAAAAATTTCAATATTTAATAAAAAGAAATTGATAAGATCAATGATCACGATGCGGTAATGCGAATGTGTTATCTTCAAAATATTTTTTGTTTATTTGTCAAGTTGAATTTATTGCGCTTACTGACAGTCTCAAGGTGAAGTGATCGGCTAATTTCGTTGGTTAAGTAATATAAGACCGATGAACAATTTTATCAGAACGAGAAGATGACTGGTAAAATTTCATCAAATATATAAATTCATTAAATATATTGTGTATGTAAAATGAGTCATATGATATAAAATATGTTTACAATTATCATAAAATATGTTTACAATTTCTATATTGAATGTCTATAATAATAGACATATAATAAATTGATTATATGGTCGAGATAGTGAATTCTTTTCCTTTCAAAAATAAACACGAAATTAAAACAATACTTCCTATTTCAATTTTGAAAAATGTCAAATTTAGAAGTGCGTTTCTTTTACTTGCAAACCAATCGCAAGCAGCAATCGCAAGAAAGTCGCACTCAATCTCAGGAATTCCAATCGAATGTCCATTTATGCACGCACATGCACTTACGCGCAATTACTCGCGAACATAAGCGGGTTGCTGATATATGTATACCCGGAATAGATCAAGACGAGTGGAGATTGGGTACATATCACGGCAGGTATGCTGCGAATTTGAGGTGTGGCACCGGTCGCCTATCTTCTCCCATCTCTCATGAGGGAAATCTACTCCTCCTCGTTGGCTTTCGTCGGCTGCTCACTCGAGGAGAGTATTATTGTGAGGCAATTAGAACCGCATGTAGATTCATTGATGGCGCACGCCACTGTATCCATTCCTGACATTCTCGTCGCTCTCTCTTCGAACCGACATGATCGAGTAACTTTGAACGAAATCTCGAGTGAATGGAAATTAAATTCTCGCATACGAGATGTGGTAGATACCTACTGGTGTATTACGATAAATTCTTCTCGTTTGAAAGACAAATAAAAGAAAGAATTTTAGAAGGTAAACATTTTTTATTAAATTGCAAATTTAATTTTATTAAATTGAATAAATGTGTCACTATGTTGTTAATTTAAAGATAAAAATAGTTGAAATTCGCTTTGTTGCAAAATTGACTAATACTTATTTACTTATAACTTATTTATTTATTACTACTTATTTACTTATTACTATTTACTACTTATCTACATATTTACTTATTTATTTATTTCCTTAAAATTGACTTATTTACTTTGTAATATAAAATGTGCGATATATATAGTTAAATGTATTATACAGAATTGGATTACATTATTGTTTGAAAAAAAAATAAGCGTGACAAGTTGCCTGTACGATGAGAAAAACGAGCGGAAGCTAATGCGAAGTAGTAATTGCATAATAAAGGAAATCGGAATTACCTCATTTCGAGGACGTGTGTATCGTGATATGCACATCGTCATTTGCATTCACTTAAGCATCGATGCTTTTTGCACATGGCCTTTGCGCGCACTATCAGCAAAGAGTACAAAGTCGTTTATTACGCATGGAGTAGCACTGGATATTAATTGGCGTGATTCGACATGTCGACAGTTTTTTCTCAGTATAAAAATGTTCGTGCATTACATAAACTGCGCCATTATATATCGTGTACGACCCTAGATGGTGCAGATGTGAAATAAAGAACATGACACAATAAGCCTAAAAGCGTATGGCAAGCAAAAGAGGAAGATACAAGGGGATGTTATAAGATTTCAGGAACATGCTCTTATGTTCATGAAACAAATGTACATTTCTCATAACATAATATTATAGCAATGAATCATCGATTTTATATCATTCGTATAATATAAGATGTAAGATTAGCATTTCTTGAAATAAATTTTATTAGTTTTGTTAACAAAATGATTATAAAATTGAAATAAAAAATTTTTTTTAAATTACTTAAATTATTTAATTATTTTTTTAATTAGTTTTTTATACTGAAATAAAATTCATTTATGTAAAATACTTTAAATAGTTATGCGCATATTTCTTTTTATTTAGACAATTTTTATATAAAAAGTTATTCAATAAACACTTGTTCTTCATTATTAACAGTAATAATATTATTATTATTACTAATAAATTATGTAATATGATATCACAATAAATGTATCTGTGATTTTATGCAATCGGGTAAAAAGAATCACGCGGTTTGCAATAACGTGGAATTTATCGGTTTCGGTGGACTGAAAGTGAAAACGTATTTTCATATAGTGGGTGCGCAGAGAGTACATTTTACAGAGACGCACATGTCCACGTCCGGGAAATTCTATAACGAGGCTCATATTACGAACGCCCTTTTATGTACTGCATTCATCGGTAGGTATGAGTATGCATGTACGTACATCCGAGAGGGTAGTGTACGAAAGATACAAACGAAAAATGTGAAACGTCGAGAGAGGAAAAGCAGGACGTACTCATATTACAAGGGAGGCCTACAGGACTCTTCACGAATAATCATTAGCGTAATATGACACCAGGAACAATTCTTACTAACTAAGGTAAGATTAAAAAATATAATTATTGTGTAAATGAATCAGGCTTAATGACTTTTTAAATCTAATTATATATGAATGTAGTCAATATAAACTTTTATCATAAGTTATTCCAATTTTATTATGCTATATATAATTTTTCTCTTAAGAATTTTATCTTGATAATTACTATTCAGATATTAATTTTGTAATAATCTTGGTATTCATATCTTTTTTTTGAAAGAAGTCTAATAAAGATGTATATTATAAAATAATAATCTGCCTATTTAAATAATTAAAGTAAACTTAAAGAAATTAAAGTAAACATCAAGAAAAAAACTATTTTTCATATAAAAATAGGATACGCATAAAAAACGAGATGTTGATAATGCAACTGTTGCAACGATGCTTAACTCAGAAAAAAAACGTTTTATAGCAAAAATATGTAAATGAGATTGTGCATAAAGTGAATGGTTAAATCATACAATTTGACAAAGCAAAATAATGACATAAAAATAAAGATAGATTTGGATATTTCAATAAAAAACATAGTAAACAATATGACATTATTTTATGTGTTGTTTATATGTTTGCATGTATTTAAGTACATAAATTACATTTGGTGAACATGAGTTTTCCAAAAATTTGCTTATGCATATGCATAAAGTACGGCATGAATAAAAAATTTGCTGAAAATATTGGCTGAATTAATTTGATCATATGCTTACAAATATAATTGCGAAATACGTTGTATTGTCGGTTATTTTTGAAATGCAAAACATGTTGTACTGTCGGTTACTTTTGAAATGCAAAACATGCTATACTGTCGGTTACTTTTGAAATGCATTGTAATGGTTTCGAAGCGTGGTAACGAAGGCATATACTACCTTAGGGTAAGCATTTCGTTTGTGTCGAAAATAAACATCCTGGCACTTCTTTTCACGACCCCTCTGACAAGGAAATTTATCTTGCTTTCTTGGGGTAAATTCTCAGAACGTTAGAATTTGCAAAGGTACTGCGAAATATGTAAGTAATCTCTCTCTCTCTCTCTCTCTCTCTCTCTCTCTCTCTCTCTCTCTCTCGCAGAGAGTAAAATTTGCAAAAATATTACTCGCTTATTTAGTAGCAATTTTCTGCTTTGTATTTCGTAAAGTTGAGAGTATTCTAAGATATATTTTTATGTATATATCGTTATTGAAAT
Organism: Atta colombica; assembly: GCF_001594045.1. NCBI lineage: Eukaryota > Metazoa > Arthropoda > Insecta > Hymenoptera > Formicidae > Atta > Atta colombica. Next base: position 1,483,510 of record NW_017259353.1, read on the forward strand.
ATGTCCATTCTCTCTCTAATAATAATAATTCATTCTCTCTCTAATAATAAGAATAATTCTAAAATTTAACATTAATGATTATTGTAGCAGGTTCTTATCAATAAATAGAAAAAATAGGATTGAATTAATATAAATTGCATGATTGTGAATTATTCAAATAATTTCGTATAGAAACGTTTGTACTTCAAGGTAAATGGCTTATAATTTTAATGTATTAATGCAATTAATTCAATACGTTAAGTTCCAATGGAACCATTTTAAAGTATGAAATTTATGATATAACTGTTTAAATAATTTGCCAAAAAGTTAAGTTATTTCACAGAAGATTACTAATAAATAAACAATTATGTTAATATTTTTTCATAATTCAGAATTTTTAAATCAGAATTTTAAAATTTCAAGAAAAACGAAGAAGTCAAAAGGCCTTTCGAAAATTAATTTAAACTATTTGAACTTCAATTAAAAATTCGAATATTTTGGTTAATCTAAATAATCTATCTAAACAAACAATACAAATACAAAAAAAAAGACTCATAGGTCGTATTATAAATATTAATCAAATAAAGAAATCCAACTTCATGCGGTATCACGGAATATCTGCTAAGTCAGCGAACGCATCCGGCACTGAGAATCGTGGCATTGTGTTCGCCATTACGTCTTCTAGGCTTAAAAGCATATAAAAGTATGCTCACGCGTATACCTGGGAAGCAAATCTTTGGAACCATTAATAATATTGCCGGCGCAATTATCGGGCCAGCTGCCGCATTTCCTTAGGGTCCCTTTTTAGTTCGAAGCAGGTACCCAAGTTAGAACCTATTGCTCAACGAGTGCATGTGTGTACTATATGTATACCTAGTACGTTATGCCTCTAGAACTCAATCCGAAAGATATATATTTCCTTATCTCATTGCGGTTGCCCTAATGTTTGAGAAAGCCGTGCTAGTTAGAATATAAGAGGTGGACTAGCAAAACTAATGCGTTTAGAGATCTACGACTAAGAATTTGGATATCCAGATATTAATTTTTAAAAGAAATATGCTAGCATAGTGTTTTTCCCATACGGTGACGTTATCCACTGTTTAAAATATAATTTTAAAATATAATTAGTCTACAAAAATATTATTATAATCATATATTAATTATTAATTTTATTATGAATTATATTAAAAGATTTTTAATTAATAGTTTTTCTACAAATGTGAAAGAGTATTACATTGTTAATTTTAGTATAATCGGAAATTAAAAGAAATAAGTCGTATTTTTATGTATATATGAAATATACATATATTTATAATTTATATTATTAAGACCCAAGAAAATCGACTATATATATGAATACATCAAATATAATAGGGAACATCAACACGTCAATGTAATAAAGTATTATTCGAAACATCTAATTTTGATCGTGTTGACGTTCTTTATCGTATTCGATGTATTGATATATTTAGATTTTTTAATGATTCTTACTGTAATGATTTTTAATGACTCTTCTGTATGTAAAGATACATATTCAATGATACATATTCAATGATAATGAATAATTTTATTGCTTTTATGCGGAAGGTAACAATTTATATTTTTAAAAGAACGTGTAGTAACAAAGAAAATTAATATGTAATGCTACGTTCAAAGTTTGAAAAGATTGAAGTAAAATTTATGCAAAGTTAAAGGATTAAAATAAAAAATTTACGAAGTTAATTGGAAAATGTTTTTAATTTAAGTTAGAATTTTTAGCAATTAAAATTGATACTTTCATTCTGCCATCTTAGATCTAGTATAAAGTAGGCTAACCAAAGATATTTGAATCCTTACCTAGATTTTTCAGGTAAGAATCCGTTTTCAAGCTTAGAAAAACAGTGGGCTGGTACGGAGAAGGCACATCCCTTATAAAATGGGTATCCAATGAGAAAAAAGAGTAAATTTGAAACGACCTATCCCATATGAAAAAAGATATCCAATATGAAATAAAAAGATCTACATTTGAAAATGTATAAAGTATTGAGTAAGTATCAAGTAAACTATCAAGAAGAAAGTACCAGATAAAGTCAATCTAATTAATTATACGACAAATATTCAAATAGCAATTGAGAGTGATAACTGCACGGTAATACATACGCTATTACTTATTAATAATATTTCTTGATCTCTTACATTAAATTAAAATAAAATTGAAGTTTATTTAGTTGATTATAAATTTAATTAATTATAATTAAAAAAAATAGTTTCTGTGATAATTATATTTTTTTTTATAAATTTGCGATAATAATATATCAGTAATTAAAATAATAATGTTAATAATGATACATCGATATGATATCAAATAGTATAATCTTAGACTTTTCATATTTCATATTGATATATTATTCATAGAATACCGTATAAAGAAAATTTGATAATTGACACAAAATTCTAATTATAAAATCCTAAATTTCCAACAATAGTCTGCCCGTTGCAATCCCAATATGGGTCTATCGATTTATCTCGCGACTATAAACAATATTGGCATTTGCTAATTCAATGATTGAAATTAAATCATTCAAATAATGCCTGCCGCTGCAAATCACGCAACGCTATCACGTCCCTTCCACCACTTACGCCAGATTATAGTTCGATATCCGGCAGTCCCTCAACAACGGCTCGGCATATATCATCGGCAAAGTTTGCCCACCGACAATTGCCCTCCTATTGCACCTACTACCTGCCTCTTACCCCTCATTCCCACCATCGGACCGTGACGAATGTATGTACATCATCTCGCGGCCGCAATCTCGTGCCCGTCGATTCATTAATTAATCGCTGGACACACATACAGAGACCGCGTGTTCGCGCACGGTGGCAATTACCGGCGCATTGTCGCGCATAAATCATTAGCAAACGCGTCGCTTCCATAATTCGGTTAATTTGCAGTGTTTTTGCCGACGCTAGGTGTCATGTAACACGCCGCGACGTCCCTCCCCCTCCCACACACACACTATACACACAAACATACGCGCACACACACACACACACACATCTCTCTTTCGCTTTCTCTCTCTTCCTCTTATCTTAATTATCTTGTTTAGACCGGCCATAATTTGCGTTACAATGACGCGATTGATTGGCATCATGCATCATTTGGGTGAGATGATTTGTTGTATTAACTGGACGAATTAAATTGGGTGCTTAAATAATTTATGCAGTAAATGATTGCAAATAAGTTAAATTAATAAATTGATGTAATTTTATCAATATCTTTGTTTCCAGCCACCATAACGTTTCGTGAAATTTTATATAATAAGTTAGAGCGCGCGCGACGAGATACAGTGCCGGTGCTTATCTAAATTGATGTATCGTAACTCCTCACTTTTATCATTCGACGTGCGAAATAATCATATTTAATTAGCTAACTGAAAGATTATCGCTGGGATAATTAATAATTATATAAAATGTATAATCAGAGCAATATAATATTTATGTTAATTTGATTTCGAATTTATAATTTAAAAAAAATAATTTTCGATTCCATGCTTGCTGATAATAAATAAATACATATAATATATTGCGATTATCTTTTGCCATTGTTAAATAAATTTCAAACAAGGAAGTTGCTAAATTACATTTGCGGCTTAATTGAATCGCGCAAATGATAAAATCGATATCTTATCAGAGGTGATATAAGGGTTTAGAATAACTAAATTCGCCGCTTCCGTCATGTGACATTCGAAAGAATTACCATTTGAAGCAATTGAATTAAACCAGTTAACTAATACTATTTATACTTGACGGAAATTAAATTTAAATAATTGGAAAATCTGTCATTAAAATATCAAGCGACATTTCAACAAAAATTAAGTTTGTCTCATTATCAATTTGACATTTTGGTAAATGTAAAAATGCAGTAATTAAAGCGGACGTGCGCGTTGAATTTTTATAAATCGAGAAAGATCTCAAAGGAGAGCGATGCAGCCATGATCAAAGACCCAAATAAACACTCTTATATTTACGGATGGTTTATTCTTTATTTTTTAACCGCACTCTCGATAACGATGGGATTAAATTCCGTACGTGCGTCGGTAATCTGATGATAAGGCAACGCGAGGCGCAACAAATACACGCGCTTCAAATCATTGGCTGCTCTCGTTTCTTATTGACGTACTCCGGCGAATGTAGCGATTGGATTACAAATTGGCTGAGTTAACCCTCGTCAATGTAGGCGTCTTTGGAACTCACTTTTAAATTTACATGAGTGTCACGACGCAAGCACAAAATTGCACGCAACAATGTCCAATGGTATGTGAATTTGATATTGATAAAAACGCTTCTTGTTCACGTAACTTTTATTATCGGGTTAGACATTTACAGTTTACATTTTTTATATGAAAAATGTTCTGCTGAAAAATTAGATAAAAAAAAACATTTTCGAGAGTAAACGTTATAAATATATGTATCGTACAGTGTTATTAAGTGTTTATTACATTACATTATAAAAAATTGCTATAAAGCCATTATTGTATAGATAATTAATATTTTTTAAAATGAAATTACAGTAATCTATTTTCGTTAACTAGAATAAAATGAATATTAAAATATGTAAAATATCTACCTCGAGATTGCTACGCAAAAATTAGTAATTAAAAAAGTCAAAAAAACATGAGTAACTTTTATTATTAGATCTTTAAAAATAACTAGTTTATTACAATATACATAAAAAATTAAATCAGTTTTTTTATCTATAAATAAATCAAAAACATTTCGACTTATCAAGTCTTCTTCATTCGATATATGAAAAATAAGAGATAAATATTTTTTTAAATATTTCATATGTAAATAAGCAATTAAATAGTATTCATTTTTCAAACAAAGATGCTATAATGTTTTATCTTTCCAAAATTACTGCTGTATTTTGCCGGTGCTTCCGTTATATCCAGTATACACGCTCGTGCGAGCGTAATCTCAAAGAACGATTATTCTAGCTCCTATACACATAACGAACGTTTGGTCGTGACTATCAGCTTATCGCGACGCGTGTGAGTCAGTCATTAATAAAAGGGTGGCCATGCACACCGTGAAAAGCTTAGAGCCGAGGGTTCGTATCGATCAAATAACCATCGGCCGCCATGTGCGAAAACGCGGAACGAGGGGTCTCTCTCCTTAACTTAGCATCGCTGTAGTGATTTTCGCTGATTCTTTGGAGCATAAAAATAATGATGAAATACATTTACGTACGGCAAACCGTACGTAAATAAAATTATAAAACAACTTTACTTACTACTTTACTTTACTTAAATAAGAATCGCACAAGAAAATATAAACGTTATAATATTGCCATGTGATAATCACGCGTGAATGTCCAGCAAATGTATTTTCAATGTATGCTGTTAAAAAGTATTAAAACTGATAGTATACGAATGAAGTAAAAAGTCGACTTTGTTGTTCGAACCTTCAGTTATAATGGTATAAGAGACTTTCGTATTCTCTAAAACGCGCGCGTCCATCGTTGTAAACGTTGTAACTCTCACACTGCGGGATATCCTCTTTAAACGTCCATGGAGATCAGCAAACTCGCGCTGCGCTAATAAAAAAGAGAAATACGACAGAGGTATTACCAAGTAGCATGATAGAATAAATAAATGGTGATGCACGTGATAATAGATACGATGCTTGATCGCGTTCGGAATAAAGATTTCTTTTTTACGAACAAGCTTCGGATATAAATGCGAGACTACAGCGCTATGAAACTCGGGTCGATTCGTTTGACCCCCCCCCCTCCTCCCATCCCTTTCCGATATGCGAGCATACATTATCGGATAATGCACGTGCGTGCATTAATTACGCGTTGGATGGGCCGCGAGTTCTCTCTAACACTCTCTCTTTCTTTCTTGCTTTTCTTTCTCCTCCCCTTCACGTCCAGGAAGCCGCGTATCGAATTTATCAAAAACACGACGGGAAGCCCGTGGGATGATAGAGACGAGGAGAAAGTGAACGCGACCAACGCGAAGCTCTCTGTGTCTGTGATGCCGAATGATACTGCGTTTCTCGTTATTACGTTTAGAAATCCTGCTTACTCCCACGGACAGATTAATCGACAAACGTTGTAACAGAGAATAAAAGAGAAAGAGGACGAGAAAGAGAGAGAGAGAGAGAGAGAGAGAGAGAGAGAGAGAGAGATAAAGATAGATAGATAGATAGAGGAGAGGGACCGCGCACGCATTTATCCGAGGTGCCGTATTTATAAATCTGCATAACTCACGCGACCAGTTTCATGTATTAGCGGAGCGCAGTTTCTCGCATTATAGTTCAGCAATTCGGTATATAAATACGAAGTATGACTGCGAATGTTACTATTGCTAGAAGAACGTAAGACTTTAACCTTTGCAATTGACCTAACTGCACGTGTAAAGAATGGCGTAACTGTTACGCACATGATTGAAAATAGCAACAATGTGTCATTACAATTCGCATCGAATTATCAGAATTGAATAATATATCAGGTCGAATTGAAATTATTGGATATCGTATATGAAATTCTTTACGGTAATATCGAATAACATAGCATCAAATAACGAATAATTTGATATGTAACAAGTATATTGTAGAATGTAAGTTATAAAAGAAGAACAACCCAGTTCTAGAAAACCTTGTTTTGTTTGCGCACGCAATTTGCGTATGGAGCGACTATAGTCTACTATTATTATCGTGAGTAATAATAGCGATACAGCTGAACTGCAGCTGTTCGTCGATGTACGGAAACGCGTATTCTGAAATGTAAATGTCGCAATGCAATTCTCGTAAATTGAATGTGGAAATCATATTTATCAAGCCTGCCGTAAAAGGCTGCTTATGTATCAATTAAAATGCCACGTGTGTCTAGAGATTACGCGTAAAATAGTCATCCATAAATTCTCGAAATTTTCGAATACCAAATCGATCATCCGTACAGTAAACTCGTGATTGATAACAACTGTCACTTTGATGCGAAATTCTAGTAAATTTTGACTGACATGTCGACACAGAAAGGCAAGTAATTAATTACATAGAATGACAGCAGATAAATGAGATTGGAAAGTGAAGATTTTAAATAAAATTCGCACATTATTCGCACTTTATCCCTTTTATTGATTCTTCTGTGATTGTTTGGAAAACCTACGTTTATATCAAATTAATATATTTTTTTAATTCTTTCTTTTTGAGTTTATTTTTTCTATTTAGTAAAAAAATATCCATGTGTTATTAATAATAATTATTTTTGCTTATTAAATTAAATGATGTATAATTACCACGTTATTTTGATAAAGATGTGACATAATACGATATTATATTAATCTTTAATAACAATTTATCATTGTGCTAATTATTATTGCTTATTAGAATTTATTAGGTTTTTTAAAACTTTCTAAAAAAAATTGACCATATCTTTTGTAAAAATCACAAATGTTTTAGAAATATATGACTACATGACGCATCATGAGATAATATAAGTCTCCGTTAGACTCCGGTTTAGGTTTCTGTGCGAGTGTTTTATGTGTGCTCACATATACGTGTGACTATCTTTGTGTTCGTGCTGCACAGGCCGATTTATTGATCACACGCGTCGCACGCAATAGGACGAATGTGCGTACTCACTATATCGCAACCGTGTACAGTGTCTGAAAAGTTTTATTCTATGATTTTATACGCTGTAGCTGTCTCATATAAATGCGAGAGCAAAGAAAGCTGCGTCAGTAATTGTAGTAAATAAAAGCAGCCAATATTATCACAAAACGAAAAAACAATTAACAAATACGAACGTTAATTACTAAAGAATTTTATTGGAGCTTCACAAACTTGAGAAATAAAAACCAATGCCAATTATTTCCGTGTAGAAAACATTTTGATAATAATATTTGACACAAATTATTATTCAATATTTGTATATACGAATAACAATAAAAATCCTAAAGTAAATATGGCTAATCTATATATATATATA
>NW_017259353.1:1491560-1495358 GCF_001594045.1 Atta colombica
AATATATTTGTAATATTTATAATAAACAACAAATATATAATATGTAAATATCTCCGTTTCTATCTGTTTATTTTAAGATTTTATGTTATTTCTTCATGAACATTTCAATTCGGAATAATAATGTATTACAAATATTTATTATGAAAAATATAAATAAAATATATAACTTATACATAAAGGTGAAACTTTATAATAATGGGAAACGCACTCATATGCACATTTCATTGCAATATAGAAGTACTATTGAAGTAATTTCTTTAACCACGTTTCTAAACTAGACTGACAACAGAAATGTCTTGTTAATAAATTAAAATTTTGTAATTTAGAGTAGCACATTTTTTTATAAAATATATTAAAAAGTGTAAAATATATTAAAAAAATTTTATTGCTTTAAATTTGATTCTTTTAAAATTTTTTACCCGCGCATGATTTGTATTCCTCAAAGCCTATGGTATAGGTAATGAATAAGAACGGTGTTTTGAAAGGTCGAATAACTACATTCCATAAATAACATTCTAGTTACTGACATGTTTTCGTTAGATAGAAGTAAAAACTGTGCAAAATAATGCAGCATTACAGCTGTCGTTATCGAATCTCTAACTTCTTCTCTTATATGTCTTCTCTTACATTCAGAATAAAAACATTATTTATATTAATAACGTTATTTATATTAATTTTGTAAAGTAGAATATAACCTTTTGTACAATTTATTCTAATATGTATGAATATTAACACCAAACACAACATAGCATGCAAATTATACATTAGTCGTGAAATGTTAATTTCTAGACAAATTAACATTTCACGACTGATGTTTGTATCATTCTTAATTTTAATACTGCGCAATAAATTCGATACTGATATATGCTGGTAAAGAGCAAATTAGGTAAGAAACATTTCAGCATAGCAAGTAATTTTTTTATAGTACTAGCGTGCAAATTTATTGCACAATATGTAATAAATTATATGAAACGTTCATCTTGAAAATATATACCGGATATTACAAGCAGTATTAAAAAAACTTCGTTGAGTTAGTAAAAGATAGTAATATATTTCCACAAAAAGCAAGAAAATTCAAATTCGATTTCTGATAATTCATTTCCTATTACTTTGTGATTTCAATTTTCTTTTATTATCTTTTATTAATGTAGTTTATATTCATCTCTGCGGTAAAGAGGAAAAACATTTTTAGCTTCTTTAACTTATTTAGCTAATAATAAACTCAAAATTGAAATATCTGGAGAATAATTAATTTAAAAAATTTTGACAACATAATATTGTTAATGTATTATTTTTGGTTATTTTATTAAGTTATAATATTTAACGTCAGTGCAGCTAAAATCATTAAATATTTAACTTAATCTGTTCAGATCTTTTTGAAATAATCAATAACTAATAACGATTTTTATATTTATTTGTATTAATATTTTGTAATAAGAAAATTATCTTAAAATTATCTTAGTTAATGAAATGTTAAATTTTGCGTGATGTAATCGTCCTAATAGCACACTTTGTCCGGGATACATACTGGGGATATCCTTAAGAACATATGGATGTCCTTTAAGGATGTTCTTTGAAGGTTTATGCTGTTGAGATGTCAGTATTCAAGTAGATACCCAGACATCACACATGTCCAAAAGCGTGACGTAGACTATCTTAAAGACATTTTTATGAAAGATGTCTAAAAGACATCTAAAACATTTTTAAGACTTCTTATGTCTTAATTTTGGACTTTGTGTTGTCTGAATTAGTTAATTATAAATATGAAAATAGACAGATTCTGTTAATGACGAAAACAACCGCGGATGAAAGTCATGAAATCAGAAAATCACTGCAGGAACTTACAACATTGCTTTTGACAAACAGGATGATTATTCGGCATATAAAAATCGATCGGACGAATAGCAGAAGTTGTATAAAATTATGATGACAAGTCAAAAAAAAGTTTACAAGACGTGTAACTACATTATCATTCTTATATATGATTTATCATTACTGATCGTCAATACATAGATATACATTATCAAAATTATAATAATAATATTCATGTTTGCTTCTCAAAAAACGCGAAATTTCATATGAGTCATTTTTCATTAATCGCTATCAATTATTCGATTAATCAATGATGTTTCTTCAATATCTTCTGATTGGATCAGAAAATTTTTTTTAACTCTTAGTAGATTATTCGATTATGTGCTTTTAGTATAATTAAATAATGTGTTTATAATAATCTTCTTCGATTATTGGAAATATGATGATCATGTATATTGGAATAATATATTAGCCGAAATCTTACGAAATTGGAAAATCCATCTAGACATCATTACATTTGGCAACAACATTACGTATGAATTTCGTAACAAAAGCTATTGGCAATTACTTTCCAGCATTAAATAATGTTGTAAATTTTAATGATCAATTACTTTAATATTAAGAAATATGATAAGCAAAGTACTATGTTTTATAAGTTTATCCTTATATTGGTATAAATTCATCACAGTACATGTAATGGAACAGGAAACAAAAATATGTTGCCAAAAAATTCTCGCAAATTTTATTCTATACAAAAATTTGATTTAAATTAAATAGAAATTGTAAATTAAATAGAAATGTCTAAAATTTCCAATAATAACATTAGCAAACTCGAATACTTCCAATTATAAGGTTGCAAAAAGTAAGAAATTTATCAAATTTTATACACAAATGTGTAACATAATTAATCTGATAATCTGAGATTTGTTTAACACATGTCATGTAATACATATCTCTCGACAAAAACAATCGTTAATTTGCGATATCTAACAAAAATAAATTTACGGAAACCCTTGACCGCGATTTGACAGATTGCCAAAAGGATAAATGTTTACTTAAACATGGCCGAGTGTGAATCATCCAAACCGACATCGCAAATTTCAATAAAATCATTACGTTCTATCCGCGTGATATGTCTCTCATCCAAGAAAAACTTTGCTAAATGTAAACTTTGTAAACGCGGTATACTTTCGTAAAGAATCGTATCATTTTGCACAAGTACCGTTCACGACCGCAAAACAAGTAAGTTCAACTATAAAAGCGCGCACATCGAACAACGAGTAGGACGGTGCAATTAATGGCGTGGGCCGTGGTCGATCGTGCAATTAACTTTAACGAACGGGCGGCCTTGCGATTAAACTTAATTAGTATCGCAGTAATAACTCGTTAATAATCAGAACCGTGTACAGAATCATGGCTTTGTGTGTGCATCAACGTGCACGTGCACGAACGCGCATCGTCGTTCTCCAAGCAAGTATCTACAAAAGACACTTGCGTACATGTATATAATATGTATATATGAGTTATATTGTTCATGTGTATTTGTTATGCGTTTAGAAGTGTGTATGTATAGGTGGATCTCATATTTACGCGACGACTACACGACGTGACAAGAAGAACGACGCTACACAATTTCGACGATGGAGAAACGGAATATTGACTAGAAAGACAGCAATGGTTTCCGTAGAACATAAACTAACAGTAATATTACTTCAATATTAATTTCGCACTCAACAGTATAAATGTAATATAACACATGTTGTACATAACAGGTACAGTGTTGAGTAGAAAATTATAATATTTATTTAATGTTACTGACGTTACTGTTAGTTTGTGTTCCGTGGATTTCAGCAAGAATCGTCAAGCTCACAAAAAACAAGAAACGCCAATCTCATAAGGAACAAAGAAATAAAAAAACGCCAATAAGTGCATATTTAACACCAATCAGAAAAAATTAGAGATTAGAAAAGAAATAAAAGCGGTACC
>NW_017259353.1:1495458-1497461 GCF_001594045.1 Atta colombica
AGTTTGTAAAATTAACATAGTAATCATTACCTTCGTTCTGATATCTTTGGTATCTCTGCAGTTAGTATTTTTCTCTCTGGTATCTAGTCGCACTAGGAGTTGGAAATAATAATGAAAGAAGAGTCCCTTCGTCCTGATACGAGCGACATGTGGAAGTTGATTGAAGGAAAAGATGGGAATTATGTGTAACGAAGAACCAGTTGACAGACAATTAACTGACAGGTATAATCGATTTCGGTGCGTAGCTGTTAATGAGGCACTGTGTTTCTTTTCATTTTCTTCTTCGTTGCGCGCCTCGCTCAGCACTACTATTTCCGAGGCTTCTTTCTCTCTTGCTCGACGACACTCGACTCGTCCCCTCAGAAGCGCGATATACGAATCGCAAAGCCGCGCACGATGTTACGCGTGTGAAGATCAATGAATCCCTGTGAAACACGCGTACGTTCTTTTGCGTAGTTGCACGTACCGCGAGAATTTACGGAACGGTTCAACTGGAGACGAGAGAGTAACATAAGTAAAAACATGTACACTACCGTCCTTTTTTTCATCCGATGATGAATGTCACGAGTCAAGGCGGATTGTAAAGCACGAACCTGATTGCGGGGCGGCCCGGCGAATTATGGCTCTCTTTACGCTTTCGGCGGCTGCTCCGTTCCCTCTACTGCTCATGCCCACCTCCTCATCACCCCTCTGTACACTTCTGTGCTCTCATATGATCCCCACTCGTAGAAATCCGCCCCACCGCGAACTACCATTAGGTCCGTAGCTGATATCTCCCCCACCACAAGACTGAGGGAGAGAGAGAGAGAGAGAGAGAGAGAGAGAAAGAGAGAGAGAGAGAGAGAGAGAGAGAAAGAGAGAAGGTGGAGATTCAGAACGTTGGCACCTTGCGGCGTAACTTGGGGATGTTGATCGCTGAAGCAACGCGCGAGCGTACTTTACGTCTTCCGGTTGCGAGATTTTAGCGTAAGAATAATTTTTGATGCGTCGCGGAAGTCGCCATTCCATCTGGCAGGAAGTTTCTATTTTGTCATGGGAATTCTTTTCATTTACCGCGTCATCTGATAAATCTCTGGTGCCAAGATCAATCATTTTTAAAGCAAAAAATTATGATGGAGCTTTAAATTTGAAAAATAAAAATGTCAATTAATTTTATGTAGATAATATTTTGACATATTATCACAAATTTTTATTCTTTCTTTAGAATTGCGCAGTTTTAATTCTTTATTAGAATTAGATTTTATTAGAAAAATCTACGTTTGATATATAACAAAGCTAGTATATAATTATTATATTATATAGATATATAATAAAGATAGTATATAATTTCTATTATGTGGAACTACAAGGAAATATTTAGGGAAAATAAAATCTTAAAGATACATTGCTTAATTAATCAAAATAATTTTATTCAATTACAAAGAGAAAATAGTACTTAGATAGAGAAAATAGAACTACGATTTCGTTAAATAAAAATTTATATGTATAGTAATGAAAATATTATATTATAATTATAATGTTACTCCAATTTTTCACTCCATACAATTAACTAATTGATCCCAGTTACCAGATTTAACGTTGTTACTTCCATAAATTTTTAGTATCAGCACGAATCCGTCTTTATTTTCGGAACGACTAAAGCGTGGATCAGGAAGATATGGATATTATAGTTCTTACTGAGATATTTCTGTGCTAGATTCGAGACGACGAAAATAAGTAACTTATAAAGACACCTTTAATGTCAAAGTTTCGGAATAGTAAGTAATCGATATCGGCAACGAGAATATTTTCTCAGAATTAGCAATCATGTTCTTAAGACAAATTCTTTAGGTAAACACATCATTTGCTGTGATTTTTTTTTTCATTTTGAAAATAATAGAATTTTTACAAACTTTCTGTATCAAAATTCAGAATGAAGTTGATAATATAAATAATACAAATTAAACACAACGCTAATTAATTATTTCTACATATTTTCTTCTCTCTCTCTATATATATATATA
>NW_017259353.1:1497870-1498695 GCF_001594045.1 Atta colombica
AATATATAATATAATATATAAATATCATGTATTATTTATCTTTCATAAGCGCCGATATATAATAACAGTTCTTCGAGTGATAGTTTTTGAAATATAAATAGCTATTTTAGCTTCTCACTTCTCTTATGTAAATCTAAGAAAATATTATTTCGTATGTATATCATCATAACATGAATTAAAAGAAAAATCGAAGAAGGAAAATTATAAAACTTCACACAACAATTAAGATTATTAAAAATACAAATGTATTAGAAAGTAAAACATTATAAAAAATTGTAAAACATTTTCGTGCATATTTTCCATCAACTTTTCTCTTCGAACATTTGTAGAAAATTCTAGAGGAAGCAAAAAAATGCAGTTAGGGAGAATCGTCCAATCATATTCTAGAAATATATTCCATAAAAAGGCAATTTTATGTCCACTGTTCTGATGAACCTTTTTATTCCTTAGATTTTTTCCACATTATCCTCGTTACTTTTCGAAACCTTTTCCAAGTCTTCGTTCAGGTTACTATTCTCCAAAAAGAACTTTTTACAGTCTTTACAATTGTAGTAAGTATAAAAGAAGGCAAATATTCACGACAGTGCCATACTTAACGCCGAAACACTATCATGTCTCCAAGAAATACCAATCCCCCATAATATTTTCAAATTTAACTTCTTGAGAACAAAACAAAATTCATTCATAAACTAGAATTTTAAAAAATAGTTTCAGAAAAAACGGTCATTAAAAATTAAAAAGAAAATTAAAATAAAATTTATTAATATTAAAAAAAATATATGTAAAAGAAAAAAAAAGTTAGAGTAAAAATGCTCATATATTTTT
>NW_017259353.1:1499841-1542872 GCF_001594045.1 Atta colombica
ATATATATATATTATATATATATATTTTAACAGCGCAATGCGCTACATATTTATCTTTTTTATATTTTCAACTGAAGCTAATTTATATCCGATATTTTTCACCCACGATTTTCCATTTATGAAATCTAAAAGCGGACTTTTTATAAATCATATAAAATATTTTTTAATATATAAAAAGTATCCGCAGATTACAATCAAACAGGGTAGTAATTTTTTTGTGTCTCTCAAATATTTTTCCACTGATATAAATATACGTTCTAGATGCAATCAGTATGTGACGCCAATAGCATACTCTCTCCCTCTCTCTCTCTCTCTCTCTCTCTCTCTCTCTCTCTCTCTCTCTCTCTCTCGCTAAGAGCCAATTCTCTCTACCACCCTTAACGATATCATGCGATCGATATCCCGCTCTGAAGACACACCCGGAACACAATTCGCGACTGCAAGCTTACCAAGAGGTGGTGACTAACCGAAGACATTCTCAGATATCGGCGTTATCGCTGAAGGTAACGGTAAGAGATTGCAGAGGAAAGTTGCGCGCTGATATAAAGTGTCGCACTTATTTCATTTTCAACTCCTTTTCATTTTATTTCCTTTTCCCTCCGATAGATGTCGGTGTTGCATTTTTGCACAATTGCAAGATTGCAAAATTGAAACTGCTTTAACAGATATTATGATTCTTTTTCTAACAGAATGGGTTTCCTTTCATTTCACACATCCAATTAGCATTAGATAGAATTTTTCTAGTGAGAATAATCATTCAATTACTAAAAAAATGAAAATAATTAAAATATTCAAATATTTTTCTTATATTATTATTTCCTTATCTTCTTTAAATGAATTTTTATAATTTATATAAATTTGTCTTTCTTTTTTTATTTCTATACAGATTGCAACATGAATAGTTAACTGTATCCATAATAAAGTCTCACAATTCTTCGATGTTATAATGATAACGCGATGCTCATGACAAATATTATATTTTAATTGCTTTAGTGATATTTATCTGTGTGTTGGCTTTTTGCAAATTAACAGAAACATATTCAAGGGAATTTTTATATTGTTTTATAAATGATTTATTTGCTGCGAATATAAAGGTAATATTATATTAATTGGTTTTCTAGTAAACAATATAATTAACGTGATTAATAATATCATTTTATCGTTTTCTACTGATATTTTGGCATTTTGTAATAAAATTTTAACGATAAAACTAACTTAAATAATTTAATTAATTTGTTTTAATTATTATAAAAATTATGCTTTATGTTATTTGGAAGAAACGTGATTACTGGAAATATAATAATATTGATACATTTATAATATAATTATAAAGGATCAGAAAATAAAATAGTAATCTCTTACATATATAATTTTAATGTAAAACTAAAATATATATTTTAATATTTTCTTATAAAGATAGAAATGGTACTCAAATAATAATTGATAGTAAATTATATAATGTTAGATTAACGAGAAATAAAAATTGCTTGAAAAAGCAGCTTAAGCGATTCTTTTATATAATTGATTTTCACTTGTACTTGCTTGTTGACTCTAACAATAAGTGTATAAACCAATCATTAAATCTTACTGATAATAAGCTATTTTTTTCTGTCGAATATTATTGTTCTTTATAATTCTCCTTATCTATTTGAAAAATATTAAATTTATATTGAGTAATTATCTGTCTCTCCTTTATTTTATTTTTGAAATAATCATGATGTGCACAATTTATAAAGTATTGTGAGAAAGACATGATAATGTGAGTTTCAGAATGAGAACTTTAGAATAAAGAAATATCGAATTGACAGGTAGTATGATAGCTTCAAAGAAAACGAAGCCACGTATGCAATATCTGTTTTCTGAATAGAATTACACGAATGACGAGTATGCATTAAAAATTAATTAGTTTTAATTCTTAGTTTGAGTTTAAAAAATTATTGCGTTGTTTAGTGAAGTATTATTTAGATTTAATATATTGTTTCAATTTGCTATCACTGTCATTCATCGCTCAATTACAATTATTCATTGCGATTTTTTTTTCCTTTTAAATCCAGCGAGAATAAAGAGAATCAACAGATTAATGAAAAATCATTCCACCGCCGTAATAGCGTTAGTCGACATTGCGATAAATCGAATTTCATATTTGAATAATCAAGTATCGGAATATCGACAGGCGTACATGACAATATGTGGATATTTTAAGAATGAAAAGTTCTAACTGTCTACCACCAATTATGTGACGAACAATGGTATTATTATTCCACATCTTTAAATAATCCAAATTATGAATTAATTCCAATATATTTTTGTTACATTATTATAGCAATTATTCTTAAAAGACAATAACTGTGCAATTCCAATGAAGCGTCAATGAATAAAAAGCTTTGAGAGAAGCCTTCCTCTATAATATCAGCAAATTATTCCATTATATTTGTGCTTACATAAAATATCGTTGAGTGACTCATCATTATAAGATAAAAGATTTATCGTATCGCTGATATATAAAAAGCTTTAATTTCAATATTTTATATAACTACAAAAAAAAATAGTTAACGAGGAATATCAGGATATTATTATTACAGAATTGGATTTTAATAATTATTAAAGTCCCGAATCATCTGTGAGCTTCCCAAACTGTCATCTTTCGGAGTGTCAGCCACGTGTCCCGTGTCTGCCTCCGATTATCCAGCGTCGCGGCGCGAAGCCCCGGCTGCGCCAGCGCACGCGATCGATACCCCAGACCGCCGGGGTTTTCGTCTGTCCGCGTGACGTCATGGTATGCGAGCCGAGCCAAGACGATACGGACCGTAGTCTACCGAGGGTAATCGAGGTGGTGCGAGTTGCGTTAAGAGTGAGCTGTTGTTTCGACGTAGTGACCGCTACGTCGACCTCGAACGTGCGGCGCGAAAATTTTCCCGGTTACCGCGAGTCGTGTCCGTGACAGGTGAAATCTTCGTCCTCGCGAGAGAGTCTCGTTTAAATTCTGATCGCGAACGTCGCGACATCCGCGTGCGAAAGTGATAAGCTCCGAGTGGTGCTCCAGTCTCCCTAAAAAAAACGTCGAGGGAAATTATGTTCGTCGCAGAAAAGTCTCGTAAGTTTCGAAAATATGTATGGGAAAGTTAAAATTACCGATGACAATCGTTTGAGAACGTCGATGAGGAAGAGAAGCGCACAAGGTCGCCATGACCTCCGAAATTTAGCGGTCATCATCGTGAAATTGGTCCAGATCCCCCGTAGAAAAGCACAATGATAAGACCACATGCTGATGTAAACCGCGATTGTAGACTGTTGTATCG
Source organism: Atta colombica (assembly GCF_001594045.1). Taxonomy (NCBI): domain Eukaryota; kingdom Metazoa; phylum Arthropoda; class Insecta; order Hymenoptera; family Formicidae; genus Atta; species Atta colombica. The sequence continues at coordinate 1,503,141 of NW_017259353.1, forward strand.
CGTTAACATTCGTCTGACCATTTGCCGGCGCTTTCCACTGACACATAGCACGATGATTTCCCGGTGCACGCAGTGGAGAGTGGACGGAAGTAGCGCGCCGCGCTCGTCTGATCACAGGCAAGCTGCAACCCCTTCTTCGGATCGCGGCCCAGCTGAGCTCGACCGGGCGCGACCTACAGCCCTACATTCGCGGTCTGCGGCGTGACCTAACTTTACCCCACCTTAAGCGAGCTCCGTCACCACCCTCTCTATTCCGTGAACCGTGACAGGATCTTACGCATCGGATTCTCCTCTTAGTCACGTATACTCTTACGCAAATTAATAGTTTATCAATGGCCTATTTTAGCTCATTTTCCTTCGTTAATTTTGTAGTTTAATAGTATTTTTATTATTAGATTCTTACATTATTATTATTATATTTTATCTCTATAATAATATTATTTTTAAGATAATTGTTCAAATAATTTTTTGTTGCTTATAAATTTTTGTTTAATATTCCTAAATTTTTTTTAAAAACCGTTTGCTTTGAAATGACATAATTATGCATACTTATATTGTTTTTCTCCTTATTTCTGCAATTGTAAATATTCGTAGAGGACAAAAGTGTTCAATTTAACTGTTGGCGATGTAATGACCCGAAAAGTTATTAATATCGTATATTCGAAGAATTATGTACCTGACCTTGGCAAAGAGAAATCAATCATTCACATATAACGACAGTCTAAGGACAACGCCTTCCAATGATAATGCTATTAATTAATGAACAAATGATTTGATAGCACTAGGTCAACCTCGTTATCGTGGTAACGATCGTCATAATGATAATGCTGCTGAATACGAGAACTTTATGAGAACGTCTACTTTAATATTCGCCTGACTATCGCTGTTCTGGAAGATGCAACTTCCGCATTAAGAGATCAGTAAAGCGTTATTTCTTCGATCGATAGATAATTGCAATTTTCCTTGACTTTTAGAGCTTGTCGTAAAATTATATTTACACAATTATCGGAACGTTTTACGTCTCTCGAATATAATGATATCGGATACATATTTTCGATATTTTCGATGAAATGTACAGCTTCGTAGAAAGAAACGAGATAATTTCGTTAAAAGTCTCAATAAGATAATGAATAAGATAATAATCATTCGTATTACATGAATGCTCGTTTCGCTCGAATAAATTCAGAGCACAGTGAGTGATATTTCCGTTTCCAATACTGTTGTGATACCACGGTGATATCGCAAGTCACGAAGTAAACAAAGTTTCGCGAGTAAACAGACCGGGCAAAAGAAAAGGAAGCAAAGATTGTGTAAACAGTACACAACGGCTGAATACGAAGAAAAGAGCACGTTCCGCGTTCGCGAAATATTTCTTGATTCGATAAGTAGAGTTATCTGCATTGTATGTTACATAATAATAATAATAATATAAAATTAAATTTATTATAAGCGAAAACAATAAAGAGTTACGATATTGTGCGACTTTTTCAAGTGCGTATACAAATAACATTGAAGAATGATAGATCATTGCAATATATAGAATCCAATACATTACTGATTGTTAACGATAATACATTCGACACACGTATCACTAATCGCAAACAATCGAGGGGACACCCCCATCATGTGCGTTGAAGTATTATTTATGTGTTGCAGTCCTATTTAAATAATTGAATAATTTGTAGCTAAATTAATGGAATACCATCAATTTTCTGCTTGTTTAAACAACAATGACGGAATGAAACTGAATAATTTCTGTTAATTAAAGCCACAAGTAATGAATAATTTCTCTATTTCGGCAAAACTATATAATTAGAGATAGGACATTATTTAAATATGTAGTGCTTGCGGTGATTATAAAAAAATCAAGTAAAATTATTTGTAGTGCCAGTAGAGAAGTAAAGAATTGACTAAATTATGATATTAATTACTATAGAGATATATTATTATATGAAAATGATTAAATTATACTTTATTTGGAATATAGATCTATTTACTTAAAAATAAATATACATAAAAGTAAATATAAATTGCTTATTCCCTGATTTTAGTAGATATCTATACTTCGTTAGAAAGAATTAAATTATATCAATATCTCTATTTAACTCGATATTTTAGAGAAAAAACGACATGAATCAAGCTACTTCACTCTTTATAAACCAGCAACTTCGTAGAAAGTACAGTCTACTTATTGTGTCTATAATTGATTCTAAAGAGAAAAAAAACGAGTTGTTTTTATGAATTCATGTCTTATTCATTAAAATGCCGTTAAAAAGTGCTATTAAAATTATTTGAATTTTTCTGCAAATTCATGTTCACTGAATTCGAAAAAAATCTGTTTCCTTAATTAAACATTATTCATTGAAAAAGAAACAAAGTGATAAGCATGTTTTCTTCTGCAGTTTTTTTTATCCAATTTCGTTAGAAATAATTATATAGTAACGTGTTAATTATCTGATAATAAAAAGTAATGAATAATAGTGTAGCTATTGTAATTTTTCAGTGTCATTAACATGTATATTAATATGTAATTTGCATTATCATTTAGAAAATTAAAAAAGGGTAATATGAAAAATCTATAATTGCACGTGTTCGCATATCTAACTAGCAAAATGTTAAAATTGCATTTAAGAAATTTTTCTTAGTTCATCAAATAAGTTTATCAGTGGTACAACATTTCGATATTCCTAGCTATTTAAAGATCCAGATTTAGAAGTAGATAAACACAAACGAACACGATTGAACAATTTACTTTTTAAATAAGTGCAAATTGCAGTTTATTCATCTTCGCTTTCACTTGTTTACTTGACCGAGATTAATGTTTTACAGTTCACATATATACATTGTTTTGTCCATGTTCTGTCTAGTAAGAGAGTGTAATTAGTATATAATTATAAAACTGTTTTAATAAAAATGATACAATAAAATACAATAAAATGTATACAATAAAATTATATATAAAAAATATACAGTACTTAATTAATATAGATGCGTGGTTCCATTGAATCGGTATTTGATCTCAATCTTTACACATATCTTCTCACATATGTGTCTTGCTCTATAAGAAACTGATTGAAAAGAGAATAATAAACGATTTATTAAAATCATATATGTAAATACACTATCTTAATGAAAGTTTTGTTTCTCTTGTTAGTTCGCAGGTAGTAATTTCATCAACTCTACCACGCGCACATCTTACTTCCCTAAAATCAGTTAACAACACAGACATCAGGAAGAGAGAAAACAAATTGTGAATAAGTAAGAATCGGATCGTAACAGCTCCAGGAAGGATAGCTTTTGATTGTGATGTGGTGGAGCCCCCCGGCGGGCCGCGGGGGCAGGAGGTCAGAGGTAGATCGGTTGTGAGGTCAACAAGCACGGCTCGATTGTCCCGGGGTGAAATCGCTGGTAGAGCGGAGGAGGAGATAGAATGGTGTGACCTCCGGCGTCATCCCGCCCGACGCGGAGGTGGTGCTGGAGGTGGTGGAGGTGGCGGTGGAGTCGAGCAGCTGCTCGACTCAGAGGAGGAAGAGCCAACGGCGATGTCGAGGCAGCTTCGTGGAGACCGTGACCACGTGAGCCGCGACTATCAAGAAGGTTACCACACTGATTATCGGGATCTGCGCGAACATCTCAGGGATTTCAGGGACTTCCATCGAGACACCCTCGACGAAAGGGACGGTCAGGGACCCACCGCTAGTAGAACATATCGGGACGACTATTCGGAAGAATATGATCATCGTTCTACCGCTGTTGTATCCACCTCGGCGAATCTTACCAACAATCCGGTGAGTCGCATCTTCCTTTCATAGGACAATAGATCAGTTACTCTTTTAATAAAGTATGTGTTCCGTTTTGCGCTTGTAAGCATCATTTATCTTTGTTTAATATTTGATAGATAATAAGGATGAGCTGATGCTTACAACGTGAGAGTGAAAACAGAATGCACCCAAAGTATTATATATCAATATTACTTTTTAAAATAGCATGACTTTGTCTGTAATGAGATTTATAATGTAAGATATCTAATATACTTATATTTTAAACTAAAGCTTTAAAAAGAAATAGTACATATCAAGACTGAAATTACATATTAGGTGTAGTAAAAGGAAAGCCATTATTTTTTCATTCAATTTCATGCAAAAATAATGGATTTCTTTTTACTACATCTAATATAAATTTATTATTTTAAACAATAGGAAAATATTAATATTAGACTTTTATATTTTTTAGATATCAATACATGTTAAACTCTTTTAATAACGTAATTATTGAAATGTTTTTAGTACATATTTTCAAATAAGTATAATTTTTGAATAAACACATGTAATATGCTTTCTTTGATGGATGTTAAATTACTGTTCAGCTATGATTATACACTGATTACTTGCAAAATTGAAGCATAAGTAATTTTGTATTTAATATTAAATATTAAAAAGAATAATTTGCACAAAGTAAGCAACATAAGTTCAAGACTTCAAGATAATTATGACATGCCTTGTCATCAGCAAAATAGAGCGTTGCGCAACGTGATAACGGCTGTCTCTACTTTTCCTCCACTCTTTCTCAGCGGCATTATATTTTGCAACTGCACCATTGTAAAAGGAAAACGCGATTGTTTGTATTAAAAACTCTCTTCCGCGAGATCATTTTAAACTCGACAGCTATTTGTTTAGCTTTATCCTCCCTTTTCGCTCGCGTTACTAGAAATGAGGATTAGTTGCGAACTTGGATCAACAAGAGTTTCAAATCTTATCGAAATTTATTATAGGCAGTTTCCATCTTACATATTGGTTTCTCTGTACGATAATATACTGTCTCCTTCTCTCGCTTAATATCTATTTAGTGATGAAGAATTTGACACAAGGGATATTTCACGATATCAGAATATTTATACGAGATTTTTTTTTGCAAAATACGATATTTATAATATTTCTATTAACTTTTTCTATACATTTGTTGATATTGTACATAACAAATAAAATATTATATTTTATATAGTCAAAAAGTAGAACTGAATTTGCAAGTTACGTTGAATTTTTCACAAGTATTTTAAAATATCTTTGAACTTGTCCCAGGGACAAGAAAACTGGAAATTACGATTTTAATTAATATTAATGCTGTAATAATATTACGCCTATATCACATAGGATATATTTATCTCATTTTTAATTGGCGATTATTTAGTTGAATAAGAAGATTTATTCGATAGAGTTAATATTACATTACAAATCGCTAATAATAAATTAGTGAGAAAAGCAGTTAATCGTTAGACTGGGATTCTCTGGTATTCTCGTTAATGGATAAACCGCCGTAGTAGTCACCCCATAATGTGCGTATATCATATTGCACAACATTACGCTTCGTTCGGATATGCTCTCAGCACTCCTATCTTACATATTGAAACTTTATATCTTTCTATACGGAGATATGACTACAACAGTATGTTCCGTGTTTTCTTATCGAGTAATAAATTCAAATTAATGTAACCATTGATTAATATCGTTACGATCTGCACTAACTATTTATTGCAGACTACGTCTATATACTGCTACCACGTGCGCGTGCATATTAATTCTGGAATTCCATATAATCGTGCCATGACTCGCTTCATCGCAAAGAAACATGTGCTCGTTGATATTGCTATCGCGACTTTTATGTATTTCGATCGAGATTGCTTTATGTGTGATCGGACAATAAAATCAGAACTACTCTATTTTATTCCCGGGTAGCGCTCTGTAAACTAGCTTTACTTTTTAATATATATAAAACAGGATGTATACATTTGATTCTTTCCACATTTATTTTAATAAATATAATTGTAAAATGAAGTCATTTTTCAGTAATATTCTCAAATTACTATAATGATATATTGAATACATAAGAAAAGAAGCTTTATTACAAATTGTATAAACCCAAAAATAATGCTTAAGAAATGATAAAGAACATAATTACATTAATAAAGCTTCTTTGTTGTTCTTATGTTATATGAGATTTCGACTATATGAAAAAATGTTTTCAAGGCATAAAACACAAGCATTATTTATAGTGAATTACTAGTCGCATTGAATAAAATTTGTATTAATTTATATTATTTTATATTATATATAGTTTTTATAAAAGATCAGATTAAGTCTAAGTACCACTTAGATAAGTTTATCGTAAGATATCTCGAAGGATATATTATTCTTCATAACTACTATTTCTCTGTTCGATAGTTGGTGGATCACTTAGTTGTAAACAATCTTGTTTGCGCAGAGCCAGCTTCTGTACGAAGTTTCCTTTAAACTTGAAAGGAGGTCAAGCGTGTTACAGGACGAAACGAGAGTGTGTACAGCACAAGATGAGAGTGAGAGACTGTGATATCAAGGGTGAGAGATCGACTTCTTTGATGACAGTAGTCGCTCTCTTTGACTCCCCGGTAATCGGTGTCGGTACTCTTCATTTAGCGCTCTTATATCTTTCATGGCGGGGCATCTTCGACATCACATTCGCAGAATTCTCTCATTTATAGCTGTATTCATCGTGACGCTCTTCCCTGCTGTTCGCTTCTCGAGGGTCAGACTCGCTAATGAGAGGGATGGAAAACCTTGCATAGCCCGAGGGTGAGATAGCGGGGATGACAAGGTGGAAAATGGAATCTGCTCTCTCGGAGGACGCTTTTTCACTGAGCGTGTATGACGCACGACTCGCAAAACTGGGCCACTCTGTCTCTTACGACAACGACTCCGATGTATTAGTTTGCTTGAGTATAATGCAATATAAATCTTAAATGCTATTCGAGTTTTTGCAGATGTACAAATATGATAAATGTTCTTTATATAGATCTGATATCTTATCTAAGTATCTATATTGTGCCATAATAGTATACATATATAGATATAGATATCTATATTGTAACATAATTACATATCGATTTTACTTCTTGTTTTTTTATTAAGAAATTAAATTTAGTTTGTGTATGAGTATCAAAACCATTTCTATTTGAGCAATGGTGCTTCATTGCATTGATTAATTTCTTCGTGGTTAGCGAAACGAGTCATCACGTTGAATCTAATGTTCGCAATTACACTGATATATATCTTCGTATAATCGTACTATTGCACACCCATTCACGTGGATAATTCGACTATCGCGAGAATTCGACTTTCGCGTCGTCCGATTTGTCGAAGTCAGATCAAGAATGTAGGGCGATTTGATTTCTCTCAGGCTCTCTAATGTTAATAAGTTTTTACTGACAGATCTTATATCTCGAGTTATATCTATTCCGAATGTACGTTACCTTCAAGGATCGAAAGTGTAGTTATGAAATTGATTTATTTCTTAAGATCGATTAATTGAAGCTACAGAATTAAATTTTAATTATTAAACAAATCGCGCTCCTTTATTGTTCTTATTGTTGTTGTTATTATTATTATTTTCTTTTTTTTTGTGAAAGTCAATCTTTCTCACAACATTGTAACGCCCAATACTGTTAGATATAAAAGAAACAATAGTAATCCAATCTTTTGAATTATAATAAATAACATTTTGTTATTTTAAGCCTCCATGTGTGTCAAAATGTAAATTAATCTATTTCTGCAGTTAATTTTAAAATAAACAAGTTTGTATTAACATATCCACTTGGTAAATCATAAACTAAATTTGAATAAAGTTTAACATAATTTGTAAAATTGTTAAACTCCATTGTTTTATTAACAATGTACAAAGTTAAATTAACATATTGAGTTGAAGCAGTGGCAACCTACAGAAATGATTAAAAATAATTCAAATTGGGTATAATTTGACATTATGAATTTTTAATAGTGAATATTTGATATTTTTATTCAGAAATAATACTATTCGAAGTGAACATAAATGTTCATAAAGTATTCTTCATCTACAAATAATGTTTCGCAAATGTATACAGAAAATTCTCCACACGAATATGTATAATGTCTGAAGTCCATTCGCCTTGAATATTTTATTAAGATGTTAAGCTGCATCAGCTTGTGAACTTGTCGAACTGTAATTATAATCGTTATAATACCTCTCGCTCGCGATCATCCGTGTCGGATTTGAGGAGTCGTTCTTTTAATCAATATTGTTAGGTAACATGTACGGGCGTGTTCGCATTCATCATGCGCATTTATCATTACACCGTTCACTCACACCGATTGCGCATTCAGGAATCTTATACGTTTCGTTATAATTGTCTGTAATTATGCAAATACCGTTCACATGCATTACATTCTTAACTATGTAGTTACTGCATATGATACGATAATCGTGTATAGCCTCGAACGGAATTGCGGGCAAATATTAACGACTGATTATTGCTTGTAATCGAATCTATTGACTCGGTCTTTTTCCATGATTATTTGCGTTTTAATACGCTAGAATTGATAAGCCTATTATTTGAGAATGAAAATTGTATCGTCCGGAAAAGAATTAGAGCTTATAATGTCGGAAAATCATATCGTTGAGAATAATTATGCCATCTTATTATGTTTTCAAAATTCTCCACGACTATCGTCAATATGTATTTACGTGTGCGGATGTGCCAGTGTGTGACTATATGCGTCATATGTGCTGCACTGCAGCGAATGGAAATCGAATCGATGACCCTTCCCTCTGATACTGTCACTTACCTAAAAAGTTATAAAGCTAATATGTATCTATTATACTTGACATTTCTGTATGTAAATAACAAACTAAAAACTTTTTAATAATATCAAATAAGACATTTGAAGAAAAGAAGGTCATTTAAGATATATGTTAAATAAAAGAAAATAAGAGCTTATTTAAGAAATATATGTATATTTTATATATTTATGCTGCAAGATATTGTGTATAGTATTACCTACCTCAAAAATCTCGTTATTATGCAAGAATTCAGATAAATATCAAAACAAGAAATGTGATCACACGTTTATAACAAAATTAGCACACTTTGCAAAGTTTTAAATATATCAATATACAGCCACAATGTCTGTATTAATTGAAATTAAAAACACATTTATTTGTTATTTATTTATTTATTAAATACATATCCATGTTAGATTATATAATTTGACCATAAGAGCATAAAACTGGATTGAGAAGCGAACGTTGAGGAAATCTGCAATGGAAATTTTCGATTGACGTAAGGTTGCGTTAGCATTAACATCTAATTGCTGCAATGCGCGCACGTGTAACTTGAAAGTAGAACGTTGTTACTCGCTACTACACGCAATTAATATCTCTCGATCTGCATGCGAAAAAGCAAATTATTATTCCAGTAATAGCTTCACTACCTCGAAACATGTATATGCATGTTGGAAATTTTAAAGGACCACCCACGCTTAAGTTTCTTTGGCAGAAAACGTATAATCTAATCATTTATTCCTGTAAATTTATAAGATAATAATACGTGACATGCGGTATAGCAAATTCATTTTCACGTTTGTCATAAAGGAAAAACAAATAAGAGAATAAAAGTAAAATAACATTGCCCAAATACATTAGATAGTAATTTACTCTTTCGATAAAAAACAAATATTCTCTATAAAAAAAGTACTATACAATCTGTCATAAAATTCGTCACGAAGATAATTACATTTATTATTGCTCTGGTGACAATTTTGTGATTATTTATTTATTATTCATTCTTGGCATTCCAAGAATGGATCTGGACACGAAGAAAACCCATGAAACGCATAATTTTTATATTTATTTATAAGTTTAATAATTCAGAGAATCATTATATAATTACAAATATCTGTACTTATGTTTTTATAAAAAAAAGTAAATATTTTTACAAAAAAAATATACTTAAAAACTCTAAAAAACATGTATTGAAACTCGTAATAAATACATACATATATATCTGTCTAAAAAACACCGTTGACTAGTGCGAATCAATGCAGAAACAGATAAAAGATGGTCTTTCATCGTCTTGCAAAGAAGTTCTTCAAGGTAGTAGATCTCTGTAGCAATTTCAAGTCTGCGGACCCGGTTCTAATGAATATAGGTCAGTATACAAACCGGCAAGAGCAAAAGATCTGAATTTTTGCCTGTGAGCGCGTCTTGATCCCTGAACCGAGTCTGCTTCAGCAATCAGGGCTGCTAAACGGCCAAACGGGTTTGCGCAGACGTTCTCTTCCTTCCTTTCTTCCTTCTTTCCGTACCTTCTTCGTTGTCTTTTACCGAGAAAAGATTCCACCAACCACGTCTCTTAGACCGAGTCGAAATTATTGTTAATAGACTGCTGTCAGTGTATTGCAAGGATATCAACTTACGCCCTTGGCTATCTGCGAAACCTAAGGATACCATTTAATATATGGTACCTTAATGTCTTTAGTAATTAAATACTTATTGTTCTAAATTGTGTTCGTGTGTTTTTTATTTTAAATAGTAGGATTGTCTTATGACCGACAGAGAATTAAAAAGATTAACTTATGAATTTAGCACAAGTTTTATTATGTGTCTGCCATTTTCTTTCAAGATGTTTTTTACATTAAATTTATTATTTATTGTAGATGTCTACGATATTAACTTTAAATATTTTCTGTGAATATCTAGATAATCTCGGTATCTAGGTATAAACATAGAAAAGAATACACATATATTAAAAACAGGTTTTTATCTTGTAAGGAGTCTAGTTTTAATATGTATATTTATGGCACATATCCAAAATACCAATATCTCGTATTTCATTAAATAACATGAGGCAATCCATACTATTAAGGTGCGACGTGGCATCTGAGTACTTGTTGGCGGATAGCCAATAAGGACAAAGCCAGGACTCATGTATGAATATATCGGTCTTCGATCGTCTTTCGTTCTGTGACCATGAGTTTTGATTTCGAATTCGCAGTTGTATTCTGATCCAATACTTTGAATGCGTGATGCACCTGCTAAAGCGGAACGTCTTCCGTTTTAAATGCCTTATGAAGACAAGTAAAAAATAATGGCTACAAGTCGTAGACATAATACGATTATTTATTATCACATACATTTAATACTATGAAACGTTTAAATAGTTTTAGTCTTTTTTCGAAATACTTGCATAGGAATACATGTATGATGTTTCATTAAACTTAAGAACACGTGCTCGTTAACGGGGCCAATTAAAGCAAGATATAAGATCTTTTCTATTCCAGATCTCGAATTCTCTCCAAGTAACTCTTTTTATCGTTCTATCCACTTTTACGTATGATTTAATTGACGACTTGCTTGCGCTTATAGATTCCGGGATTACCAGTGTGTAAATGATGAGAAAGTGCGTATCACTTTACAAGTCGACTTGTATAAATTCCATTAAGAAATATTTCTAATTTAATCCTTCATGCTTTCGATATGGCAAAGTACTTTAGCGTTTTTAATAAATAGAATTGATTAAGGCACAACGCAAAGGCATAACATATATAATAATATATAATATATGTATGAAACTGACTTACCAACATATTTATAAAATTCACCACTCAAATTAACAATTCCGGTCAGATAATTTATAATGATAGAAACATTCCTCATTATCCAATCATCAACCTATACACATCAATCGCTTAATATTTTTGAATTTTAATTGTTTAATCAAGTAAATCAACTCTTTCTTTTTTTATTACCGTACAAGTAAAAGTTATTTAAAACGTAGTTATTTAAAATTAAAAATTAATTTAAAAATTATTAATATTTTATATTAAATACAATCGAAATGTTTAGACTTATAAATAATTGAATAAATCGAAATAAATAGTAAGTAGGATATATAAGATAGGATATATAAGATAAAATGTACAATTTTGAACAAAATAAGATTCTATCCAAAATTCAATGAATATAAAAGATTTAATTTAAAAATTAATTTAAAAATTAAAATACATGATAATTATGAACCAAGCAAGATCTAATCTTAAACAATAAACAATGATAACTCTAAAACATACGTTTCAATTCCGGTCGAATCATTCTTTTAATATTAAAACGCAATTTCAAATTGCAAAAATCATAATAATATGATTTTTAAACACAAATATGATTGTGACAAGAAATTAATTTACAACATTAGACAGAAGTTTGCAATTACAAATCAATTCGTCCATAATTTTTTATTTATGAAGTTATTATAAAGGCAGCCGCCAGTCATGCTGGTCAGAACATTAATAAATACATGAGGTTAAAATTTTTTCAAAAAGTCAACAATAGTCAAATTAAAATTGAACATTGTTATTATGTGAACATAACATGTTTAAATTGCAAATTCAATATAATATAAGATGTTAAAAATAAAGTCCAAATATAATCAATTAAATATAAGCAGAACCTTGCACAAGAGAGCTCAGAATCAGTTGCTAATATTCATATAATATGTTATTATTTAAAATCCCTTTTAATTTCCATCTAATAATCTTAAAATTTAAGTTCAAAGGCCCAAACAGGGAAAAACCAATTTTAGATCTTGAAAGTTAGATTCTAAAATTTTATTTTGTTTAGAATGCTATTATGTGTTCAAAATTATATCACCTTATCTTATATTATAAAATGATACATTGCATACATAGTGTCGGGTAAAAGCAAAGAAGAATGATGAGTTGCAAAAATTGCAAGAGTGATAAAAAGTTGAATGATTAGAAAGAATTATATTATTTACAAAATAAAAGCTCGAGCTTTACTTAGGATTCTTAAGATTTTACTCCTTTGTTGTTATAGACCCGGGTTCATAGGAGAATGAAAGGAAAAGTTACATTTAAATGCATATACAATAGGTATGTTCTGTCTGAATGCTACACACGATGCAATAAGTTAAAATGAAACGTATATTATGTTTTACTTCAACTTATTGTATCAGTTCAGGTAGTGCAGGAATAAATAATAGATCTAACATATTCCTCATCATTCTTTGCTTACGATTTAAATCGTTCTTTTTTTTGTCTGCTATCCGGGGTTCACGTTTAAATGTACTATACATGTGCATTATACGCTTGCCTTACGCTTGCCAGTTAACGCACATGGGATTAAGAAATATCTCAGCAAACATAAATTACATGTAACAGAGTACCTATTAGTTGTAATTTCCCACTCAAATATAACATATGTATTATATTACACATGTATTATATAGTTGGGAAATTACAAGGACGTTATTTGTAACTTTGTGTTTGCTGGGATAATGATATAAAAATTATAACTCATCGATATATTACATTATAATTTATAATTATAATTTCAATAATATTATAATTATAGTTTCAAGTACTTTTAGGTTATTATTATATCGTTTTATTACGTGAAATAAGTATTGATTTGATAAAAATATTTAGTAAATAAGATGATGGTCATATATTATTTCATTACTGTTTCTTTTATTTTAGTTTACCCTTTTCCGATTGCAGCATAAAATCTTTATCCTATTATTCACAACATTACATTATTTGTATATCCTGTTCGGCAACTTCAAGCCTATCCTATCTTCAACAAAAAACTGACGAGAGACCGTTTTAAGCTTCATGTAAAACGTCATCACTGTGCCGTTGAGAATAACGACGACAACAGCGGCTAATGCCGCTTCTGCAGTCTCGTTCGGTACACCTGCGGAATTAGTTGCGAGAAAAAAGCCTTTGGTAAGCCGCGTGCCTCCAAAATTGCAGAATTATTATTCTTCTTGGAATACCATGACGCGAGTGTCGTTGGATTGCATTAGAGAGGACGTGCAAGATTTCTTTCTCAAACGATGAGAAAGAAAGAGAAAAAGAGAGAAAGAGATAGACAAAGAATGAAGTAGAAAAAAGGGCAGAAAAAGAGAAAATTATAAGAATATTTCTTAGGATCTTAGGTCCGCCCTTCGCACATAATCGCGTCATGTCTTTCGTCCAAGTAAACAGAATACACAAGAACGAGCACGAGCACGAGCACGAGCACGAGTGAAGCGTGCACCCTCTTATGCTTCATGCACCTGATCAGGCTTCTGCCGCTTAATTGGAAAGATTCACGAGGAGGATCAAGTATTGTATTCGCGGACAAGAGTTGCGTGAAACACGCAAGGAGGTGGCACGATCGCGGCTTAGTTTGATGGAAGTGCTTCGCTCGACAGCGAGATGAGGCGGTTTCGTGGTGCGATAAGCAAACAGGGGCGCAAGGTGCGTTGGGGTCGTTAGCTCGGTCGTTAACTGCCGGAGTTGTCTTGTTCGCAGGCAAAGCGTGTTACGTAATGAGTTAATACCACGGAAGTTGGTAACGTTTTTCTTTCCCCACTTCCGCAGGCAATCAAACGCTCCTTGCATCTTTACCCACCCTCTAAGAGGATTAAATGCTCCTCGCGCACGCCGGTTCAACTGCTGTTCTTGTTACCTCTGAAGCACGTGGCATTGCAAGCCGATTAACTGTCTCTGATAATAATGACTATAATGCTCGTATAATGCTTGTATATTTCTTTTTCTGTATGAATCGCATTATTCAGGAAATGGATATGCTCAGTCTCTTGATTACTTATCTCAAAATTATCTTCTGATCAAAAAGATTAAAAATAAACAAGAGGAATTTTCCGTATGCAGCAACGTCAAATATTTTTTAAAAAGCTTAATGAAGCTCTCTCTCTCTCTCTCTCTCTCTCTCTCTCTCTCTCTCTCTCTCTCTCTCTCTCCCTTGCTCGTTTTTTTTCTCTTTTAATATTAAATTTAATCTAAAATGTAATATATAATAATTTTATGTATAAATAATTTTATTACAATTTTTAACATTTTAAAAGAAGTAATTATACAGTAATCACAAAAATACAATAATATCTACTTATATGTATCTCATAACATTTTTTTCTGGGCAAAATATGTTTATTCAACGTATTATTTTGTTTTTGTTTTTGTAAATTTATTTATTGATTTAGCCAGAAGATTTTATCATGCACAATACCAAATATGGATAAAAATGTAAACAATGATTTTTTAGGGTTATAATTTGGATAGCACTTTGCAATTCAATGAACGCTTGTGCGTATTACAAGCTGGTTATACATATATGCATACTAATTTTAACGAAGAAACTTTTTACTGCATCTCTACATCCTTTAAGTGCTCACAATAATTTCCTGTCTAGATGCGTGACCTGTACGCCGAAGATAAGGTACTAGTTGTAAATAACATCGTCACGAATCATTGGAGATTTCTGTTTGCTAGTTACCAGATTATAAATCATTAACTGTTGTTTTCTTGCTGTATTGCATAATAATATTCTTTATGTTGTATAGCAACGTTCTTTCATTATATTGTATTATATAATTAAATATATTATTATATTGTGATTATATCTAACTATTATATATAAAACTCTAATATAATATAGTTTGTTAAATATAATCTTTATGTATTATATAATTATGAATGTAATTATATATATTTTTATATAATTATAAATTTGTAAAAGAGCTTAAAAATTATCTACTTACTGTAAGAAATTCTGGAATTCTTTTAACTTGTAAAATGTATATTATAAAACAATTTGTGAATTTAGTGAATTAAAAATCTTTCAATAAGAATAACATATTCTTATTTATATTCTTTTCGAGAAATTCATATGTGTCGGTAAGAGATTTTAAATAAAAAAGTTAAAATCCTTTGTT
This sequence comes from Atta colombica, assembly GCF_001594045.1. Classification (NCBI taxonomy): domain Eukaryota; kingdom Metazoa; phylum Arthropoda; class Insecta; order Hymenoptera; family Formicidae; genus Atta; species Atta colombica. The sequence goes on from NW_017259353.1 coordinate 1,518,718, forward strand.
TGTATAACAGAAATTTTTCAAATTTTCTGAAATTTTTTTTGTAAAATAAAATTTTTAAGGAGCCTCAAGAATCTAACGAATCATAATATAATATGATTTCAAGATCTCTCAATTTTTGCAGCTAGCACTGCAGAATTAAATAAATATAGAATAAAGATCCTGATAATAAAGTTGGTTTGAGATTCCTATATAAAATGACGCAGCATATCCTGCCAATCGGTTGAATATTATTTCGCGTACCGAGTAGAGATTCTAATGAAAACGCTGTCAGACCAGTTTAATGTGTATCTTCGCCGACCTAATACTGCGCAGGTAAAAGTAAGTAGGGTAGTGTGTGAGGGAGAATAGTAGATTAACACATACCATGTTGCAATACCAGTTTGTACCCTACCTATGTACTACATATATATGTGAGTCGTTCTTTTCAGGTATTCAAGATTTAACATCGAGCAAATAGGAATTTAAGAAACTGACCTTCTCTCTAGGAAAACCTTTCTTGTGTCACTTTTTCTTTCATTTGAATATTTATTTTCTTTGTACTTGTGGGTTTTAGAAATTAAACTGCAGATACTTGGTATGGATATGAACAGATTTTTCAACATTCAAACGTATTCAAACGTATCTAAACGTATCTAAAAACATAGAAATGATTTGAATATTTGGGAATGGATGAAGAGGCATTTTTCAATCTTATTCATCTATATATCATTTGTTTTACATTTGTTTATCGCTTAGAATGAATATCTTAAAAATATATGGAACCTCTTACGAAATTCTAGGCTATTTTTTATTTCTTTACAAAGAACACATTTTATTAATGTTTTATAGTGTTTATAATATAATATAAATAAAACTAAATCTTACTAAAAAATATTTTGTAGATGAAATATATAGAATAAACAAGAGAATAATAATAATTAAATATATAATAGATTACTTCAATCGGTTGTTTGAAAAATTTTTAATTTTAATCGATTGATGGATAATTGCATGACAAAATAAAATTCTAAATTTAATTCGTTTTGCATCATAACTGTAATAAAGATGAATTTAATGAAATACTACTTATTTTAATTATAATATGTATTTATAATATGTATTTAATTATAATATGTAATTTCATAATACATAAAAGTAAAATTTTCTATTGGTAAATGATAAAAGAATAAAAAGTATCAAAAATAAACATAAATAGTATACATAATGACATTCGTTTCCGCGAGAAAATACATTGCTGTTTGGCATGCAGCGTTGTTGGCATTTATGATTCGTTAAGGAAACCGATTGTGTCAATGTTGACAAGTTTACTGCGATCTTTCTGGCGGGCAATGTACGCGCAATGGCAAACATACGTAGCTTCGTTGGTAGGTCATTGCGCTGTAGTGCGATCATTTCCTTAGTAATTTATAGGTATTTACGTATGAATGTTAAGTAGCGGCAACGATCCTTTCGTTCTTCTCCGTATATGTTCGTAATCTTGATATTCATTACATTACGCAGCAAATATCTGATATTTTGATGAAATTCGTCTAAAATTGCGTCAATAGTGATGGTATAAGGCGAACCCCTTCTTATCAGCTTCTAAACAGACATTTTATCATAGGATACATCTTGACCAATTGCCTTCTGTCTGATTTTCTCGCGGACCCCCAAGAAGATTGCCTAATACTAAAGATGAAACATCTTCGAAGTTATTAATAAGAATAGCGGTAAGGCAACCTAGTGTTGTATCGAACACGCGCGCGTTACGACACTTCATTAAGATAATTCAAACAGATACAGAATTTCATGTTCGAAAATACTTTCAATCGTTTATTATTTTGTGATGAAGAAGAAATTTTTCTATGATAAAGAAGTCAAAGACCTTGCCATTTAAAGAAACTTGTATATTTGACTGCCAGCTGATTTCCTTATCTTTTTTTTAACACAATTATCTTGCATATTTAAAATACGTTGCATATTTAGGATTACTTCTATCAGAGACTCTTCAAGCCGACACAAATGTCGTTCTATCTTTGTTATTCATTGAATGTCAAGAAAGATAGAATTGTGCTCTTGTCGATTTGTGTCAACAAATGGAAAACACCCTATATCTATTATTAGCATTTTCCACTGGGAAAACTAGTGCAACACCTGTGCAAATCGTTTACATATTTTCAATGTTAATACACAATTTAATCCTTTTAAAATTATGAGCTTGATGACAATGAAGAATCTGTAATTAAAAGGATTAAATTAATTATTAACATTGAAAATATATGAATTTATTTGCATTTAATTATTCTGTGTGCATCAGTGTTGCGCTAGTTTTCTCAGTGGAAAATATTATATATCGATTTCGTAGTATTCATTCACAATACATTTTAAAAGCAATACTATATTAATGATCTTTTAGATAATAAAATCAAAAGTCGTGACTGTCTATGCTATCAAACGATAAATTGTCCGAGCCATTCGCAATATGTCCATCAGATACATCGACCTCGTTCACTTGTTGTCCAATTAACATCTTCTTTAATATTGATTTTTTCATATAGATTTTCCATACGCAGTTGATATAATGATACAGTTGACTATTTGCTTTGTGAATTTATCGTTATATGTTATAATAATACAATTTTCAAAACTTATTTTATATTATTCTTTTACAACAAGTTTAGTGAAATATTTATTTGAAGAATTAAAATGTGAAGATTATCATCAAAACATTCTGAGATCTTGCTGACCTATTAAATAACCTAAAGTAGAGTTGTATTAGTGAGAATTCTCTGATTTCTCAGTAATCGAGGTCGCTTAGACCGTATTACATTCCTGGCGGCACACTAATGTTACGACTAAGACGCTTAGGAGGAATAAAATGGATTTTGAAGGGCGGTGTGGAATCAGGGAGAAACGCGCGAGGCGGTGGCCGAAAGGCAATGGAAGAGAGTAAAAGTCTCGAGGGCTGGCTTACGACCGCTTCTTGCTAGAAACATATGAATAATGCAACAATTGGAACGACGACGAGCCTTTGTTTTCACAGGCCCTTCGTTATAGGCCGCCAAATTGCTCGCAAGCTATTCGCATCGTGGGCTAGTCACCAACCAATTTCAGGCACAGACAGTGCCTATCTTCCTTGCACTATCGCGAACCTGCCTTCCTCGTGCATACAGGAACCCAGCAAATAATTAACAATTATGGGTGGAGCATACTAGCCTTCGTCGCAGCTGCACTTTGCACGCAGAAGGCTGTCAAGTGGATAGATATCCCTTTCCAGGAAACAAGCTGCATTGGTAAATTAGGGCATGAAGGCTCTGTGATTAATTGTTGATGGTCTTCCATTTTCGCTTCTTTTTTACTGCTAACCCGCCAACTTGCTGAATTTTTAGGTGATAGAAAAGATCACTTCATGGTCCATACATAATTTTTTTTTGCAATAATCATTATACTTAAATCTTACATTGAGAGACAAATTTTTAGTTTTTGTGACTACAATTATATCTTACCATAATTATGATTATTACTGCTATAATATTAGTAATAATAATCATAATTATGGTAATATATTAGTATACGTTTATATTTGCAAATACAAAAAATTCTCTTAGTGTAATTTGATATAAAATTTTTTAATATAAACACAGAAAGTATGTGCTAATAAAGGCAATTATTAATTATTAATGTAAAACTCTGACAAATATGCTTATATTGTTATCGCATGTATGTTTGAACGTAATAATAAAAAACAAAAATTAGTTTATAATTTTTTGTTTATCATTGTATACTAATGTAACGTAATAAATGCATCTGTGTAATTTATTTCATAAACCATGTTCTCCGGAATTCTCCGGAATATTCTCAATCAGTGATCGTTATCGTTAACAACAGACACTCTGTCGCGCGCGTTTCAGATATCGGTGCCAGATTGAAACCACCAACGAGGCATCCCAATCTCGGTCGCAATTAAGGCCGAATGGCTGCTTGTCAAGATTCGTGGACTTTTCCCGAGAGAAAAATACTATGTGAGGTTCGTAAATGAATAAATGTATTTTAACGTACGTAAGTGTATATCTGTAAAAAAACACATTTATATAGCAATAAGAAGAAAATGCAGATAATAAACGCGCACATATTGATAGAATAATGCTGACACGATGATGCTCTCTAATCGATTATGGGTCAAATATTCTCATGTATAACCCCCGTACCGCATCTTAGCGGGATATTGGCATAGGTCAAGACAAGAGCGGACTCGCCCCTTTGAGCCGTTCAGATGGCAGATTGCACTCGCAAGCTCGCTCCGTCGTGTCCGACCCACACAGAGTCTGCCTCGAAAACCGGTAACCAAGTTTCTCACTGGAATTAATAGAATTCGGCCAAATGCCGACGAATCGAATTTGGATCTTTCGGCCTCGATTATCGTTCGGTTCCCTCCCATTGCAGTTGCTTTTTTGATTATTAGTCTAGCATGTGGATTGCCTCACTGCCTTTTCTACCATCTATCTTATAAATAGCACTATATTTTTATATGACACACACACACACACATACACACACACACACACACACACACACACACACATCCTACATATGCGGGAATATGTGTGTGTAAATTCGCGTCTATGTCGAAAATTCGTTGAAAATTCAAATAGATTCAATTTTTTTTCTGAAGTAAAAAAAATAGAAATAGTCATTATCACGAATTCATTATTACGAATTATCAAAAATTACTTCTATAAAAGTATGAATTTATGAAAATTATTATTATTGTTGCAATGGGTAATAATTAATCCACTATTAATATAAATTGATGACTCTTTTTGCGAACCTAGTTTTCTTCCACTGCTACACTTATAGTCTTGATGAAAATATTATGCAGTTATATTTTTTTCATTTATCTGGACTTCTTTTATCATTATTAACTATTGGTTATCGGCACACATAAATTAAAGGGTTTTTAAAACAAAGAATAATTTACAATAAATACCAAATTAATTTTTTAAGCTAAAATTTTAAATAATATTTAAGGTATCTAATATTTTCGACCAAAGTCTCAGACAGCACGCGACATCTATTGAACGTCTAATGGATGTCCAATGAATGTTGAGTGCTGTCTGGGATTGTACATCCGTAACAAAAAAAAAACATATCATTCTAGTAGTAGAAAGTCGCTGAATTGCAAGGAAATGTACGTAGCTTCTAGCTAATAACAAGTGCAAGATTTTTAAAAAATTATTATTGCTTAAAAGAATTATTATTACTAGTTATTATTAGTTAATAAAGTTTCCACAAATCGATGATATCTACAGCCATTTATTTAAAGTTGCTAAAGAAAACAATAAGAAAAATTATTAAAAATTATGTTTTATTTCATATGGGGATAAGCAAATATTGACATTGCTTTATGTAAAATTTAGACGGCTACAATTTTATTATAAATAATAATCAATTATTATTGATAATAATAAATTAATTTTACCTTAAAAGATAAATAGTTTGTCCTCACTACGAAAATCCGTAAAATAGATAAACCTGTACGACATTGTGAAATCTATCATAAATCTCAACTTTTTCGAATATACTGTGGTATTATACAGAGCAGTATCACGAATTCAAGAACGAAGGAATTACAACAAAAATAAGAAATACTAAAAAAAAATTATTGTAATTATAATTTGTAATTACAATCATATTTGGTATTTATAATTATAACTACTATAATTATCATTACTATAATTATCATTATTCCTGCTACAATATTATAATAACTTATATTATATATACATTTCTATTAACAAATCTGTATAATTGGAAACTCTTTAAAATAATTATAGTTATCATTATTATTATTGTAAAAAATATTTACAGTTACTATAAATTATAATTAAATCACATAGTAATTTTAACTATTTTTATGATAATAATAATTATTATTACAGTCATCTTCAGGATTGCCAACTACATATATGCATTTGATTACATATAGTTATTAATTAATATTATAGTAGCAATAAATAATTACAGTAACACATAATTATAGTTATAGAAATATCAAAGATTGTTCTTTTAATAAAGAGACATTAACGAATAAAGATCTCAGTGTTCCCACCTAATAAAAAATTTATTACCGGTCCTTATTACCGGTATAGTTTTCTACGAATTAACGTTGATTATCAGCCTGAGCGCACGTCGCACGATAAAAATTTAGAAAACGAGATAACTCGGTACGCGCAGAAACCGATTAAACGAATTCATGAATAACTTAAGAACGTTTCACGACACACCTGCCCCCGTTCCTTCCCTCTTCTTCTTAATCCCCTTACTCAGGCTACGTGACAGTTTTGGAGTCGTTCGCACCGATCTCGTAATGTATTCATTTGGACAGAGCTGACAACGTTGATGTTGAAAGTCAGATGAAATGGAAGCGTGTGATGAGGGTGCTTCGGTCTCAGATATCGTAGTCTTATAAAAAAAAAGATTACATTAAAGTAATATTTGAATGGACAGGATAAACCAAAACTAAATCTTTATTCCTTAGTTAAAGTACTTGTCATTTTTTAATTTCGAGATTAAAGACAGAGGAATACACACACACACACACACACACACGTGTGTGTGTGTGTGTGTGTGTGTGTGTGTGTATATAAATTACAAAATTAGATGATGAATAAAAAAAAGGTTTTAATATAAAATAATAATAATATTGTTTGAAATCTTAATGTATTGTAAATTTATTATTAATACATTGAAGTGATATTGCACTGATATCGTATCTGACTCATTGTTATTATTACTTGAGCCTTTCGATATTTTGTAATTTATAATAATAATTATAAGAGAATAAAAAAAATTATTAAATTTAACAATATTTATATATATTCTTTTTGAAAATAACACACTTTTTACATATAACATATCTTAATGAATTATACAAATACTCCAATTATATATTTTTACACATCCATCCATTTTATGTGTATATAAAAATCAGAATTGAGAGTTCACATACAGTGCGTGTCGAGTCTTCAATTCGTTGCGTTTATTATACATATTCTTAAGGCTATCTATTTTTAGCCGATAATAAAATAATCTTTAAGCTTTCCATGAACTATAATAAAAGTTAGGTACAAGGTATGTTAGATGCGAAACTTCATCGAAAATTCAAAATTTTGAAAAAATCGTAACTTGTCTTTAAGCTTCCTTCAGCGACGGCAACGACGTCGTATTGAATACCTTGCTAGTAAAATGCGTGCAGAAATTAAACGAAAGTCGTAAAAACAGGCGGCCGCACCTTCGTATAGCCGCAAAATCGTCTCATAAGTTCCGTTCCGTTTACACGCAACATGATGTACGGAAGAGAGATTTAACGTTTTATGAATATTTTCGCAGGTGATTTACGCGATATCGACTGGTCTACAAAGATACCTGCGGGATGTCATATGATTTTACGAGAAGGAACTTTACACCTGATTTTTTTTTATTTTTATACAATATTGAACAATTTTGAAATTGATGTTACATTAACTTTAATATTATCAGTAAATTATATTATAATATTATACAAGGGGAAGCGCAAATAAAACTTAACCTTCAAAATTATTGCCAAACTATCAGTATACAATAAATTATGTTATCACTCGAGATGTTATTCACACAGCAGAAATATCCCGAATATATCATATCCTACAGACTTTGCAATATCTTTAGATTGAATCTATCATGTAATTTGGACATTTCTATGTTGTGTGTTTTATGCTGACATAGGGATATAATCATGCTTAAAACTTGTCAATAAAAATAAATAAAGAAGAACGTAAGAGTTTTCATCAATTAATGATTACGATTTTATAATATTGTTTACAGATTAATTCAGTAAAGCATTAAACTGTTTATATAAAATTTTAACAAGGAAAATTTTTATAAGGAAATTTCAAGAAACGAAAATATAGCTATCTTTAAAGTAATCTTTTTTTTTTATTTTGAGACTTGAAATTGACTGAAATTTTCTTTTTATTATTCAGAGCAAGTTTTGAATTTCTAAATTTTTCCAGTGCTCGATGCTACCTGAGCTTCACTTGAAGTATGAGAGCAGTTTTGAAGACTTTTTTCAAACTTTTTATTTATTTGATGGAAACGGTTTTAATTTCAAAAAGATCAACTAAATCTTATAGATAATATTATTGTTTTGTCAAAAACAGCTAGACATAAAGAGAACTATGCAAACTGGCAGAAATTTACTGAATTTTGTCGAAGTAAATTAACATAAATGAACATGTTTGTGATGTATCCTGTTTTCTTAAAATACATTTTGCTTATAACTTTTAAAATAAATACGATAAAATGTGATCATCTTTATATTAATTAATTGTGAGACGCGTAGAACTTTAACACAGGACATAATTCATAATCGATATAAAGGGGATAATAAAAAATTGAATTTCTTTTAAACGATTATAAAATATTTGAAGTATTATTTATTTTTTCTCTCTCTTCTCGCTCGTTTCGATCGCATTGTCCAAGATTTGAAATGGAGTGACTGCAAAGAAACGAAAAGGGGATAACTGGTTTTCATTTGCCGCCTGTTTGTGTTTATAGTCCAGGGGGATATTAATCGCGAAATATTCTGCGTTGAAATATGTGGAACATGGCGTTTCATGTGCATCTTTCTTTTATGTGTTAACTAATGCTGTTACAGCGAACGCGGTCGAGCACGACAGACAATAAAAAGAAACGAGACATCGACAGAAAGAGATAGAGACATCGACATAATTGCAGTTTTTTTTCTAAAATACAATATATATCGCATTTCGTATTCGCGTTTCAAGGCCGAATGATTTTATCGGACAAACATGTACTCGTCACATCGACATAGAGCACGTTGACGCAGGTCGATCGCTAGAGACATCCGTACAGGCGCGAGCGATGCGTGAATCGCGGCGATTCACGGGACTGGATTTGCCGGATAAGCCGTTAATGAAGATAAAAATCTAATTAGCTGGCCATAAACGAACACTGGGGGAATTTTTAAGGCCATCGCGCCGACATGTAGCCAGGCGCAAATTCATGAGCTTCCTCTACGCACGGTAAAAAGATTCTTTTCGATGCTGACGTCACGCAGATGAGAATGCGGTCAGTCCGGATGGGATACATGATAGTCCTAGAAGTATCGGACCAAGAGGCAATGTGATTAAAATATTCGCAGTAGATGACGGTCGTTTCTCGAGATTGTGCTCCTTGCTCGTTACCTGTAGATTGTAGAAATTTAATCGATGTATAAAAATTCGAAAAAATTAAATTATCATATAAATATCTCACATATATAGGTATACTTTTGTTACTTTGACTTGTGCTTTTTGCATATATGTTTGATTGATTCGATTTGATAAAGATAGGTTAATAAAGATAAGAAAGTGATATTTAGGGAAATCAAACAATGTATTACTAGAAGCTCTAAAAATCATTGCATTATAATCGATATTTAAAAAGAATTGCACTTGTATCTAGATCTTATTATACATTAAATACTTTTACTTAATGGATTTATAACAATATATATATGTTATTTACGATATATTTTATTCAGTTGTATATTTTGATTCTTCCTCCAAATTTATTCTTCCTTTCTTTCTTTAATTATGTAAATATCAATAAAAAGGTCGCTTCATAAATCATGAAAAAGGTCGCTTTGGCAAAATTGGCTGAAATTATCTCTGTTCGCGTTGCTTTCACTTTTTGCACAAAAAACCAAGACATTTTGTTTTCAACGTCCGAATACATATTTATTTTGTTTTAAATATAAATATTTTTAGGGATTTCAAGTAATACAAACAAAACTATGTAATATTTTGTAGATTATATATAAGATATTGATCGAAAATTTCTTTAGTCAAAACCATAAAAAATGGATTTTGCCGTAGCATTTAAATGCTAAATTTTAGGTATAATCGGACTACAAAATCTTTATTTGCTACACTATTCATTTTTTGATAACTATACCTTAATATTTTTATGCACAGAATAATGATATAAATAATTGATGCAAAGAAAAAACTCATAATTGCATCTCACAATCTACAAAATATAGTTTTAATTATAGTTTCAGTAAATTTGACTGAATCACTTTTTCCATATGATTTATATGCAGTCCTTTGTTTTTTATGTTTATTCCAAAATAACTATTGAATATTTGACCATACTAGTAAGTAGATAGCAATGTCTACTACACGTTCATATTATTGGAAAGTGTGAAGATATTTGATGGGGCGATCATACTTCTTTTCTTTCGACATTCCCAGTCTTAATCCGTAAGAGGAAATATGATGTTATAGGGGTTTGTCAGACCTTATTAAGTATTTAGAGAGCATAAGGGCTGTGCAGAGCCGCTCGAATTACATTGCCTCATTTCCTTTCTTGTAAAGGAAAAATATCATAGTACCGCAAAAGATCATCTTTAGAAAAATTAATTAAGTGGAAATACATAGATCACATCATCCTACCGTTAAGTCGTGACGCGGCTAGATATAACCGTTACGAAAAAAAATTCGTATTATTTATACACGTACATATATTTAAACAAACAATAAATAATCTCCACAAACGAAGCAACATAATCAGAAAAAAACGACGATTTGAAATTAGGAATGATTTTCTGAAGCATTATTTGATCAGCAATGTTTGAAAGACGGTTAAGTTGTTGCTGAACAGCTAACAGCTGAAAACTGCAATGCGATTTAAAGGGTTGCGTGTGTATAATAAGGTACAGAAAGGATAATCAGTATGAGACATGCGCCACTGATTTGGAAAAGCTTAAAGATGTTATTCATCAACCCCCTCAGAAGTGTATTCTTCCGTGCTTTGAATTAGTGTTTATTAATAAAGGGACGTTACTCGTCGTGCTTGGTAATACTTTTTTGTTCATCTTGTTTATAATATTTTGAATTATTTGAGCAATTACAATTTAAATAAATCTTTTATATCGGATATAATTAAGTAATGCAACAAAAATCTGTAATCATTGGAAGAATTTCGTTAAAATTGACTTTGGATTTTAATTCCTTTAACTGGTCAACTGATTCACATATTTAATCTCGGTAGAGTTTTTCTAAATATGTATTCGTGAAAACAGAATTTGAGAAAATTAAACCCCTAAGAAACCTTACAGAACAAACGAATGGATGAACAAATAAGAAAGGAGGGAGCCAAGTCAATATTATAAAATAGTTTGCTACATTTCATTATTTATAATTAATCTTATGTCAAAAGCAGTTGGCATTGTAACTGTATTATGTTAAAAATCTTGCTGCAATATATAGTGAATTTTACTTAAATTAAACCTTTATGCAAGTATTTTATTTGAGGAAAATTAAATATCATACGTGATTATATTAAGATATAATGATATGCATAATTGTTATATCATTTGGTATTATATTGAAATAAATAATAAACAAACAGAGTAATACAATAAAGTTTTAATATCTGTTGTTAATTGATGGATATTTTGATTATACATGTTACATTATATGAAATAGTACCAGACGTAATTAAACCATTCAATACTGTTACTATATGTTTAATATTCCCGTTAATAAATAAACTTTTCAACTTTAATTAAAATAAAATAATTAATATCACAAATTTAATATTTATAATTGTAAATGTTATAATTTATAATTATAAATAGTCTTTTCGTACATTTTGCCATGAATTTAATAATTAAGTCTAAGTTTATTTTATTATTGGTTAATAATTAATTTTATTTAATAATAACAGTTCACCAATTCGATAAATTTCTTTCAATATAAAGCTAAAGATATATAAAAATTGTTATAAATAAAAGAATTCCGATTATTTCTAAAATAGTAAAATATTTCAAAGAGCCGTTTAGAAATGGTCAGAATGGATAATGAAAATATAAAAAAGTATGGTCTCATACTCCCAAGTTATTTCAAATCTTAGTAGTAGATATTATTAGAAAGTAACTATTTTAATTGTCACACCGCGCTTTTTATTTCCACGCTTTCAAAAATGTGTAAATTAAGTTACTGAATTATTTTTAACAGTTACTGTCTCTAAAAGCATTATTCAAACATTTATGTGATTTAAATATTAAAACGCCGATCTTTTTTTAGCTTTATCTATAATATTATGATATCACATAGCGAAATTTTGTTGTTATACAATGTATATACTATAAAAGAGACAATTTGTTTCTTTTTTCTTTTCAATACAAAAATTAAATATACTAACAACGAAAATATGTAAGTTATGCGTAAGAATAGAAAGGTGAACAATACCAGCATATTTATATACCAGCATATTTATCTCTAATCAGTATTCATAGGTTTGGTAAACACGGAATTTTCTTCTATCACATTGTATAACATATAATAACATTGTATAACATGTATAACATATAATAATATATGTACGTCACAACTTTACATAATTTTACGTTACATAATCTTGTATCTCAGATTTTAATTTTCAAAATATAAAAAACTGTTTAAGCATATTAACTTTAAGCAAAGGTACATTAATTTAAAATACATTAACTGGACTCATGAATATGTATCATTTAAAGAAATTTTAGAGCGAATATTGATTAGGAATAATAACAGCATCCATCGACATATGACAAATGCAATAAATATCAAACCTGTTGTTATACTGTAAAATAATCAAAATGATATTCTGTTTTATCTATTTTATTCTAAAGTACTTGAGATTTCGTATCCTTGAATTGATGGCCTCGAGTCTTGAAGGGTTGACGGAAGGTCAAGCAGGACGCCGCCAACATCAGACTGCATACACTGAGGAGGAAGTCTGCCGAAGCTGAAACAAAACGACCATCGAAAAAGACGTTAGCAAAACATCTGCGAAGAGGACGTTCGCGGATTCGCGCCGGTAGCGATATACCTTCCGACCGATACACACATAAAGAGGACTAGATCAAAGCGATTCTATTCGAACAATAATGCAGCTAGAGAGTAGGAAAAGAACGGATAGTAACCCGTAATTTGTTCGTCCACCAGATGGCTCCTTCGTGACCAATGAACATTATGGCAAAGTTGGCTTGAAATTCAAATTCAAATGCACGGTCGTGTACACTGGTAAGGTATAGCTTGCGGCTAGTTCTTCTCTCTTTCTTTCTCTCTTTATCTCTATCTCTCTTCCTCCACTAAACCGTTTTGATTATACTCATTACCCGGACCCTCTGCCCAACCTCTCGTCCTCTTCTTCTCTCTCTTCTTTGCTACTTTCGTTTCTTTCGCTCTAGTTTCGGCTTCTCTCTCCAAAAACCTTGTTTCAAAATGTGATCAAGGAGAACGGACCTTAGTCTTCTATTATTCCCGGAAATCGTGATTTTCGGACCGTCTTTGATAGACCATATATGTGCGCGTAACTCTTTACGATTTACGATGGTAGATGCCAAGCATGCTATGTGATATCTACTAGGTTATTTTTACGCACTTTATGAGAACGCCAACAATACGGTTTTTTCTGATCCTAGCTTGTCGGAAGGTGTCGACATACGATACAGCATTACGTAATAAATACGTGCGCGCGCGGATAGTGAGATCTTACAAACATTGGACAAAAAATGTACATGTAAAAAAATCTCATCACATTCTGCTATTGAAGTTCATATGTCACGTAGCTAAGGAAGTGTAATTCGATGAGATCGGATTATTTTTTAAATTTAAAATTAAAATCATAATTTTTATATATCTTGAAAGCTGCAATTATATAAATCATAAGCGTTCAGAAAAATAAAAAGTCAAGTAAAATAATTTCTGATTATGATCTCTATTTTACACATATATATATATGTATTATATGTTGTGTAAGTATTGTATTATTTATTTGAATATGTGTAAATTATGTCTCATAAAAAAATCATGCAGCATTAAAGTAAAAATTCTCTGATACTCATATAAATTTTTGCAATAAATCCTGATTTTGTTATTTTCATACTGAATATGTTATTTAAATTTAAGTTTATAGACTAATTAAAAATTTATTGAAAAATATTACTCTTTGCATATTCTCTATGTATATCTCTTGCATGTTCTCGACATGTGAAGATAAATCAATACACAATTACTTTTTTATGCAAAATCAAAAATGCGCATAAAACATTAATTATTTATACTAGTCTATAACTTCTGCAAATTGGCGAAAATACAAGTACACGTACTGTGTGGAGGCAATTCTATTCTAAAAAAAAGTGTCAATAGAAACATATTGATGACCAATCAATCGTTCAAATGTTTTGATTATATTTAAATATTGATGACTAATCGTACATTGAAATTAATTTCAGTTTGGTTTTCTTTTTCATTATATAACATTCATTATATAACATTGGAATGCAATTTTCAGATAATTGTTACAGAGTGTAATTGTTATAGAGTGTAATGTAAAATATAATTTGATGCGCAATTTTTTTTATAATATAATTTTATTAATTTTATTATTAATTAATTATAATATTAATCAATAATAATATATTTTTAATAATAGACCTTTACAGCACAAAAGTTGCAGAAACAATGCTGCAATATTGCAGCAATAATGCATGTTGCAGCAATATTGCAGCGTTATTGAAACGATAGTTGCTGCAAATTCTGTGCTATATGGGGACTAATTAGAAGTATTTCATTTCTAACATATGAAAAGTTATATATAATTATAATATTTATAATTAATTCTATATCTTTCTTAGTGCAAAGTAGGTAGTATCTAATATTGTACCATCAATTTATTAAATTTCATTTTCTCTTTTTTGTTCGGGTGAATGACAAAAACACACTGTCCGTTCATTTGAATACTAATTGTGTGTACACATGCGCACGCACACACACACACGCGCGCGCGCGCGCGCGCGCACGCACACATGTATATTTACATAACAATATTAATAATACGAACAAAATTATAAAAATCAATTCAATAGCAAAATATGTTGCAATTTATGTTACATTATTTTAAATCATTTATCATAATTGATATATTGTATCTTTTATTTTTATAGTTGTCTGCTTGAGCAAATATACATAAATATTTTAAAAAGTTTTTGCAAATATGTTTTACAGACGATAACATGTATTCATTCCATAGAAACGATAGAGGCTAAATGCAGATGCAATTGTATGACAAAGAAAAGTGCTAACAGAAATCTCTTATATCGTGGTCGATCGAGCGTCAGTATTCTAAAGCACAAAGCAACCGAGATTAATTAGAAATTGTACACACGACGTGAAAATATCGGAAATTTTATCCAATATCTAGTCTCCAAATATAAGTAATAACGTTAATATAATGAGATTAAAGGTTTAGTGGAACGAGTTACTGAAGCGAATATCGAGGGCAATAAATATCGAGACGCAATATGTTACGAGTGAAACTTCTGCGCGAATGCTGCGTGTCTAATTACGGTGTTTTATTTTATGGCGATTTACGAGTGAAACTCTCCATCGTGGTAAATGTCTAAATATAGATGCTAATTAAATGCGGAAGTCAGCATCACAAGTATCCGTTGTAGACGCATTAATCGATGGGCTATAGCCGTGAGAATATATTTTTCGTAAACAATCGTAGTAGCATAAATGATAATAAAACGCGATAATAAAAAGATCTACGTTTGTCAATTTTATACACTTTCCGCATATGATGCATTTTATAATTATTTAAGATGAAAATTATCGCTCATATATTTAATTAACTTTGCTGCAACTGTACGAAGAGACTGCCAATATTATTTTTATTTTTTGATAATGTCACAAGAAAGAAAATGTATCATTATGTTATTTGTAAATCCATTACATGTATTCTCGCCGTTATCGGGAAACAGACATGCATGCGTGTTCACGCGCCAAATACAATACGCGCACGTGCACAAAGAGACAAGTTATTAATAACATATTGCTGATAGAAGAGTCTGAGTTTCTTAATATAAAACGTACAGGTGCTTTCTTAAGATGGAAGTTTACCGGAATATCACGATAAATGTCAACGGATCTTGTTTCATACAAAAATAACAAAAACTGGAAAAAATATTCTCATCATTATTCATATCACAAAAATGTCATATTGCGTGTAACAAGTTAAGAAATTACGTCATGTTAAATACAGGATAGTTTTATTACACATAATTAAAAATATCTAATATATCTATATATATAAACGATTAATTATAAATATCTATAAAAATACAGCTTTACAATTTAAAAACTATATTATTTGTAAAAATATTAACGCGTAATTTGAATTTTTATACTTTGGTTAAAAATTTAATATAATATCCTTATATTTCTCATGTCGCTATGAATAAAAGTATAGTGTGTAATGTGTTTATATTTGATGAAACGCATTTGTACGCGTATAGAAATTGATGCTCCAATTAATTATGCCGTCGGACCCAATTAAATTATTATCGGCATCGCGTGGTCCATTAAGTAACCGAAGTGTCCGTCGGAATGCACTTTCCAGTTGCACATACATAATATTCTTTACGTATAGACTTGTGTTAGCAAGGGAGTGCAGGGGATACCCGTTGGACAACATTGTAGCGACTTGCGACATGCGCGGCAATTATCCGTTCCCTGTCTCATTTGCGATTGTAATTAAGGACGGCGCGGGCGCGAAGGCATTGAACCATTCCACTGATCGCAATTGATTGTGACGCGGCTCGTGGCGCGAGTAGCGATTTCATAGCGGCGCTAATGCGACTAAATGCCTCTCTCTCTCGGCTCATCGTCCGTTTAATAATTTTTGTTTTTTCTCATCTCAAATCACCGTTATTTGCAATTTTTCTCATCTACGTTATGACCGCAATGCTGGCTAAAATTGTCGTATATATCACGTTAAACAAATTTCGGATCTTAATTTTTTATGAGTTTTGGCTTTTGTAATAATAATATATTGAATGAAATAATATAAAAGAACATGATGTATGAAAGAACAGGTGTTCTGTAAATTCTAAGAAAGACAAAAGTAAGATTAAGTATATATAAAATATATGATAAAATTTTACATATATATTTCAAAATTCTTTCAATTAAAAAATTCTAACAATAGAATGTAATATTTCTTGAAATTTCCGAAATTGTAATCTCTAATATAGCTGCAGTAACATAGCTTCATTTAAATCGGGTTGCACAAATGCATGGAAAAACGCTCGAGGCATCTGGGGCAAATCTTATCGGTAGTTGTAATTATAGGTCAATTAAATTAAGTACACGTGTCCGAGCATGGAGAAACGACTTTCGTCGTTGCTGACATATCGGCACCCAGCGCAATTTTGCGTTATCTCCGTCGTTGGTATCTGCACGTTGCCGCCTGCAAATGTTACCGTTGATATTTACCGGGTGGAACTTGTTTCACTTTCTTACTAAGCACTGTAAAATGCAAGCTGATACGTTGTAATTAACTAGTTTAGCGAATTATTAACGGACAAATAACTCTCCTTCCCACGAATAAAATGTTTTAATTCTGTATTTTACTTTACAGCTACATAAACTATATAAACGATATATGCTATATAAACGAAGGTGTATTGACCTGATATCCAATCATTTCTTTGTGATTCAACTATCCAAAATTTTACAAAATGTCGATAAATTAAACATATTTATATATTAAATATTTTATATTTAATATAGGATGAATATATTAATATATTAATACATTAGTATATTAACATACTAATACATAAACACATTCTATCTATTATATATTAATATATATTATATATTAACATAGTAATATTAATATGTTATATATGATATATTAATATATTAAATATGTTAGTTATATTTTTGCGTTTATAATTTATAAAAAATAAGGATAAAAATTATTAGAATAAAAATCATCCCTTTTAGAGTGCATTGCAGTATCTTTCCTCTTTCGATGTAATGTCATTTTCAAAGGATCCTGTTTTAATTAAAATTAAAGCAATATTTTATGACGTCATAGCTTGTACGTTACAATATATAAGAAGTTCCATATTCTTATATATTGTAATGTTATAATATATATTTTATAAATAAATTGTACGTGAATAATTCTAAAGGAAGAAATTTCATACGAATAAAACGTCATGTCATACATTGCTGTTTCGATACACTACTCTCTTTTCATGGTCACGTTTTGCTTTTATACAGCAACTGTCACAACTGAAATTTTATTTTGCGGCTTGCATGATCCTATTTTCCACGAAAAAGAGTGCGATCTGATCACGATAATCCATGGACAGGGGTTGTGCATCACGTAGGAACATTCATGCACGTTGCGTGCCTTCTTCTCTTGCCTTGTTCTTTCCCTCTTCTCCTTCCTTTTCTGTCAATCATCTCTTAGATTCATCATTGTACCGTGTTTTACTTGTATGACGAAAAATACAACGTGCATGTGCACGTGCGCATCTGGCGAAGACGCTAGAAAAAGAGGCACAAACGCAGACGTATAATACATTACATCACACACCCGTCATTATGTCATGGTTAACTATGAATTAAAGTCTTAAAAAAAGACAATTAACATTTAATCATATAATATTAAGAAATTATTGTTAACCAAATATCTTTATATCATTACATCGCACATCGCAGTATGGATATATAAATAAATCAGCTTGAAACGCCCTTGGGAGAACAATCTGACAGTTGCAGAAGGAAGCCTCGCCGGTAACCACATGTTGCGACTTTCCCGAAGGGGAAGTTAAGGGAAAACGGAGGGAGAGAATGATCCATTATTGCTTGGCTTTGACGTGATACTCGCGAGCTCTTCTTCTGCGACCTGCTTTTTCTGCGCCCTATTTCTGTGTCTCGCATCTACTTGCTCCCTTTTCATTGTCTAGTAACTTGACGTTATTAGTAATTATACTTTAAATTAGACGACACATATACGTCCTGACTGGCTGAGATTTGCACGGTTGTAGTTATCGATTGTATCAGTAATCGTCATAACAAGATGGACGTAAGTTTTGTTGATTTATCGAGATGTAATTGCATGAGCGATAAATTTTATACACTTTAAGACAACGCCAGGATTATTTAGCAATGTACGTGGCATGCGCTACTTCCGTTTGTAGCGCAGCTGATGATTTCGATTCTTGGTGGTAGCAATATATTTATATAAATAAACTTTTATCATTGATCATAATAATTTCTTAATTATTAAAAATAATTATTGCAACTGTTTTTAAGTAATAATTAATTTAATAATTGTTATTATCATCAGATTATAGTTATACAGATTCTTTTTTTGAGGGATATTGATTTTTTAGTATTCTTTTAATGTGGTACTCTATATGTAACGTCATTAAACTGTCTAGCTAAAAAAAATTGCATCAAATTAATTTGTAATAAATTATAACATGAATTTAATACTCTATAAAAACAATAAAAATTCTGAAAACTTTCAAAAAATCCCAGTATAATTACATAATAAACTAGTACAATCTTACAAAAAATTGTATTTGTACCTCGTCTCTTAAAACTTCTATTAACTTCTATTAAACTTTTATCATTTTTCCAAGAAATTTGTGATGAGAACAAAAAATTTCTATATTTATGAGAAAATCTCTCAATTTAGTAAAAATAGGTAATGCATTAATTGATTTTATGCGAACTTAAATCGATTTAATACGATTTTAAGCGAAACATTATTCAACGACTCCTGCATTCGATATTGAAAGACTCGTATATTAAGCTACTTTGGAATATTTAAGAAAACATTTTTTCAACATCAATTTATATGCTAAGAAACCTACTACATTCGATGTGCGTTATGTCTTTTAATTAGAGATAAACAGAATGCATTTATTTACCATTTTACAATTGTTTAGCAATTTTATTAAACATTTTCCATCATACTGATTGATAAATTGTTATTTTCCGTAAGACGCGTTTCCTTGTGACTCTTTTCCTTGTTTTCTGACAGATATAAATTTTGAACAAAACGCATCTTGAAAGTCTGCTCTTCAAGCAGCTAATCACAACATACATACAGAGTGAAACCGAAAAAGTACATAGTTGTAGACACTAAGATACTTTTATAAATGAAGTAAAATTCCTAGAAATAGTAAATAAGATTTTTAGGTATACCTTTTCTTTTTTTTCTTTATTTGTCATTATATCGCATTGAGTTATTACAACTGTGAAAATGTAATCATAATGACTTAATAATAGAGGAAGGAGGAGAACAAAAGAAGATACATTTATCAGAATAGCCATGTCATTTAACAATTGAAAAATTGCGGGAAAGGATAATCAAAGAAGCAACGCATTCATATACGTAAGAGCAACGAAAAAATGATTTGTAAAATTGTCGTGAAAAAAGAAGCAGAAAAATGCAAATCGCAAAAATATTCATGACGGTACAAAGTTCGGCTCGACGGAAACTTTAACTCAAATTTAATTAATGTGAGTTCAATGCAAGATTTTACTAAAGATTAAAAATTTGAGGTATAATTAATTAAAATATATACAAATATATTGTACGGAAGATGTATAAAACTTATCATAATGATACTGTATATTAGAATTAGTCAACTTTCAATCTTAAAATTTGAATAACTATTGTTTGGAGTAAAAAAACTGCAAAGATTTTTATTATTTAATTTTTATAAATTTGTTATAATATTTGAATCCGTGCACTGAGAAAAATTATGTAATACTTCAACAAGACATATATGGTTGAATGCATTTTAGTGAAACCACGCAGAATTTCTAGTTGTCATAATACGACTCAATATTTTAATTAAACCGTTTGATAAACTTCTATAAAACTTTTAGTTATATTCAATAGACGTTTCCCGCGAATAGTACGTTGTACTGCCGCGAGATAAAATTTTATAATTCATGAATTTAAAATCGCATATAGAATAAAATACAAGAGGCAGCATTTTGAGATCCAGGAAGGAATCGAATAGCTGCACGTTTTATGCGGTCGATTCACGATTGTGTTCCGAATTCGATTTCATTCACGAATCCTAAGGAAAAAATTATTTTTCACCGTCCACAAAATTAAATCAAAAGAAGTAAATAAAAAATATATTTTGCAATACAGTTTTTAGTTCTATACAAAAAATAATCCAGGAACCTAATAATTTCTGAAAATTATATGTGCCAAAATGTATTAATACTAATCTGAAATATAATTAGAAGCACTAAAAACTGATATGGAATTATATGCACATTAGGAAAAAATTAATTTGATTAACAAGAAATTCCGAATAAAAAAGAATTAATCATCTGGTAATTCTTATAAGAATTCTGATTTGTTTATTTTTGAACAGACATACCGATTAAATCTATTAGATTTCCAATTAATGCAATCAGCTCTTTTTTTTAGTGAGACATCCTATATGACGATAGATAATGCTGGTATGTTCATATACACCTATGTGGAAGATAGTGTATACATGGATAGCAAATCCTACAGGATTATGTCCTGTGAGTTGGTGCTTTTATTGTTTCTCCTATAGAGTGTGCTATAGACTGTGAGAAGAAAGGATCGGCGGCGGGGTTTGTATCTTCGAAGAATCTACGCGCATTTTCACTTAGCCAGGCTACACGATCCGACCGGCGTGATGCACCCCACGTGGTTGATCATTAGTACCGACTATTCGACAGTCTGCAAGTACCTGCTCCTGCCCTTCAATTTTGTTGCTTTTATCTCCAGTTCCTTTTTTTCATTTTCTTCCTTTTTCATGATGACGGTATTCGCTTCAGGTCTTGCTTGATCGTTTAAATTTTAGTTAAAAAAGTATACAAAATGGAGGAATTTTTGTTTTTACAATTAAATGTGATTGCTAATAATAATTAAAATTTTTCAGAATAATAAATGAGTAGAGCAATCCAAATAAAGATTTTTCCGACAACTGCATTGTTTATGTTATGTTTAAGATTTGTAGATCTAAATTGTAATCATATATATCTTGTGCAAAAGACTTTATTATAGTAATAAATAAATTATTTAACTATTATAAATTATTATAAATGTCATACATATGTAATTTATTTCATATTTTATAAAATTTATTTTACATCTTTTAATGCATTATCGACGACAATATTAAAAACTATTAAAATTTATTATTAATTTATATCTTTAAGATTGAAAATCTATGCTACAAGGTATTTATCTTGATAAGATACTATTGCGTATGTGAGAGAACAACAGATTTGTAGTTATCTTTATTCATGATTTTAAAAGTATGACTACTTTGTTCATATTCGATTGTCTGTGGCAAGTAATTGTTGAATCTGTAATTTTTAACTATCTGGTCT
Organism: Atta colombica; assembly: GCF_001594045.1. NCBI lineage: Eukaryota > Metazoa > Arthropoda > Insecta > Hymenoptera > Formicidae > Atta > Atta colombica. The sequence goes on from NW_017259353.1 coordinate 1,540,992, forward strand.
CTAACATAGCTGTTTTCCTATCGTCAGACAAAAATTTATCTAATGTTAAGTACATCGGCGGATGATATTCATTTTAAAAAAAATCTGTCTGCCTCCGATTTCTTCGGATTTCATGGCACGTAAGAAATATGTGACCTTGAATAAAGTAATAATAATAGTACCCATGAATTAACAATGAAATAATTAAAAAAGAGCATTTATACATCCAAGACAAAATTCATAGCTGAACTAATGTGTTATTAATTAACTGATATTTGTAAAGAAATATTAATTGCTAAATCGAAAAATGTTACATAATATATTTATATTTATAAAAACATAATTAACACAGTTTTTGTGTGTGTACGTTTAAAAATAAACTGAAACTGTTAATACAAAGGCTAACTCAATTAATTCTTTTTCCGTATTAAGAGTTTCATGGCCTTTCAGGGAAAATTGAATGGAAGAGTCACGCTTCATGAGAGTCGCAATGATCTGCAGTTAGTGAATCTGTGCGTACCTACAAGATCGGCAATCGTTGTAAGTAGATTAATCGTGATGCTGCTCGACACAACTTGAAGCTTTAAAAGTAACAAAAATTTTCATCTATCACGTGCAACTGCACAGCACTGCGTTGGTCGATACTCGAATCTGCTTCTTTACTCGCACTTCTATAAATAATCACTTTCTATTAAAAAAAAATTAATCACTCTAGCACTTTTGCAGTCATAGAACATTCTTTCTTCACTATTTATTGTATCAATTATTTTACATTTTTATATTAAATAAACTGATTCATTATACACAGTCAACAATTGACTGATTTAATTCGCTTCTAGTGCACTTAATGGCGAATTCTTTATCGATGGAATGCATCTCGAAGCTGAGAACGATGCACACTAAACAAAAAGTACACAAACAAACGATCTGCCGCGGTCTGCCGCGATGGCATCGCCTTAATTCGCCAGAAAGGAAAGAATCGCCGCAAATGTGAGTCGCGACAATGGCGTTAACAAATCTCTAAAACGTTTAAAAAGGAAAACTTTAATTCTGATATCGCAAGTTATTGCAGCACTGACTATATTGCACCAATTAAAATATAGACTGCAATGATAATATAGATAATATTTTGATTCAGTCTAAATGCATTAAAAGTTACTTTTCTACAAATATAATTGGTATAGTTGCTATATAACGTATAGCATCATATAATATGTTAAGCCTATTTTACAATAGTCGCACAGACTGTGTCGCATATCATACAAGAAAGTCACAGGAATAAGTCAAAACCAAATTCAGTAATTCAGTAAAATATAAACAATAAGCGAATCGGCCAATCACAGTACAGAATGTAAAATTATTGTCTTATGTTCTTTATTATTTGTCTTACATTTTTCTATGTATTTCTAGATCTCTTACTGTTTCATATAGTCATATAGTTATCGTAATCATAAGAGCTCTTGTTATACGAAGTTAAGTTCAACTTTCTGCAACTGCGACAAGCTCATACAGTCTACAGAGCTCAGCTAATCACACAGTGCAGCAAGTTTGGCAGAAGAATTTTGTTGATGATTTGCGTGTGTGTTGTTACTTTGTGAGTTGATCCATTATGCTATTTTCTGGTCCTTATATTTGAAGATTAGAAAGATGAATGAAACAGAATTCGAGGAATATCTCGAATTCTCTGCCTTTTATTATAATTGGCTGTCACAAGCAATCCTTGCGACTGTTATAGATACTCATCTAGCGACCCTCTTGTGACATGCAACAAATTTTTCTGCGATACTACTACTCGCGACATGCAACACAGCCTGTGCGATTATTATAGAATAGGCTTTATCTCTAGATTGCTGTTCTACTTTGATAAAAATGAAAAGATAAATTTATTATATATATATATAT
>NW_017259353.1:1542957-1586517 GCF_001594045.1 Atta colombica
TATATATATATATATACGTGTACAAAATTGTATATTATATTTAAATTTAAAATTTGTACAAATTTAAGTAAGTGCGATGCTATAATATAAACTTAAAATTTTAGAGAAATATCCAATATAATTACGTATATAAATTTTAGCATTTATTTATTACTTATTAAATAATTTATTTTATGAAGAAGATTAAAATTCTAAAGAAAATTAAAATGAGAAGAAGCAATTTGTATTAGTTCAAATTTAATACTTTGAAATTTCTTATACCGCGTACTTGCATGTTCTATATTTTCGGCGGTACCTCGAGATATTGTACGTTATATTTAGAGAAGCATTAGCTTGAAGGGCAAGCATTCGACAGCTGCAGCCATTGCGTTGTTTGGTGGCGCGACGCAGCCTCGCTTACATTAATGCAATGACGGGCCTGCGAAGGCATGGCGAAGAGGGAGGTTCTTGAAGTAAGAAAAAGGATGGGGAAAGGAAAGGATCTCTTTGTCCTCATCGAAATCCTTACAGCAATACTGACCTGCTTCTCACTGGCGTAGACTATCTTAAATTGCGTACCTTTTTGAATACATGTACATATAAATTCTTTAAAATATTTTTCTCTTAACAACACTATAACATTATTTTACCGCGACAACTTTTGTTACATAAAAGCAAAGATATAATTAACAAGTTATTGATAATCATGTAAAAAATGATACGCGTGTTTAAGAAATGATAATAAGTATTTAATTCATATTTATAGCAATTAAAAGTACTAGTTAATAATTTTGCAGTTAATGAAATTTATTAAAGACAAAGAAAATGTTTTAATCGAATTTAAGCGAAATGAATATTTACAAAAACATTTTTGAAAAACAATATTAATTTCATAAGATAAGGAATATCGTAATCGAAATATAACAATCATTTATTTATCATAAGCATTGCAAGTTTTATTGTACGATCCTAGAATATTTTCTGAATAGAGGCTGACTATTAGCAAATATTGTTTTGAAAATCTGACAAGGGTTCTACACCATTGTGTACAACTGGCCACTCGCAGCCCTGCGTGTGGTTAACTTTTAGAGATCACCCATCTTCTCCATCTCAGAAGATATTCCTGCACCCCAACGCCATTTTTTGACAGGTACCAATGCGTATGTAGGAGGGATTAGCGTATAAAATCGTGTGCCGCTTCTTCACCAGGCCACGAGCACGGTGGGAGCCAGTAAGACCAGCGGAGGAAGGGGAGAGAACCTCTTTCACTCCGTTCATTGGTATTTTATTATCGGCATCGTCGACCGAGATACTCCGTCCTTCGAACGGACTATTAAGCCCAGGGATGATAAATTTTTATAAAGCTATTCCACCGTTAATAGTCACTTACTTTCGGTCAGGTTCCTTCGGAACCTGTTTTTTTTAGTGAGACTGTAGGTAAAACGTATGTGCAACTCTTGTGATTGCTTGGTGTAGCTACACAAAATCTATTTGTTGTCGAATTATTCATCAGTATATTTTCTTCTTTCCCTTTATTACATCTTCTCTTTTTTTAGCGAATCTTTGATATATGACAAACGGAATGAAATATTGGATTCCATTTGAATAATAGATGGCATAAGTGAATTTTTATTTGTTGTTTCTAAACAAGAAACAAAGAGTTACCTTTGCTTTTAACAAAAAACATAATTGTGATGTTATATTTTCTATCATATTTTTTATTTTCTTTTTTCAATAATTTTTTTTAATACTACATTTATCCCACACATTCCACGCTATACGGATCATTAAATTGATTACTCCTCTAGAATTAGTTTTTTTCTTATCATTATTTTGTTTTTATCTTACACTTTTTATTATCTTACACTTTCGGTTTTTCAAAATAAATAATCGAAATCAAAGATAAAAAATTTGTTTTATTATAAATTTATTTATAAAAGATTAGTGATTGAAGAGAAATAAATGAAGTACCTTTGTTCAAGTAGTTTTATCTTGTAAAAGACACCGTTTTCTCTCATAAATTGTAGTTGGAGGGTATTTCACATTTACTTCAATGAGAGGGACAAATTGAGACAACTTAAAAAAGAGAGACAAACTCTTGATTCTTGACGAAGCTCAAATGACTTCAAATCTTTGGTAGAATCATCATTTATTTTTTAATATGTCTCTCTCATTCTTTTTTTTCTCTATTTCTCTTTTCTTTCTTTTGATGTTCAAGTGCATAATCTTTTTCAAAAAGAATAATCTTTCTTTTAATGTAAATGCATAAGCCAACTATTTCCCATCAAGAAATCGATCAATGATCTTTGGTAAAGTTGAGGATCCCAATCTAAGGATCCAAATAATTGCATTGTCATAAATCTTGAAATTCTTTTAAAATAATGCATCTTACCTGAGAAAAGGCCTTCCTCGCCTTTTGAACGAAGATTTTGCATCTTTGATTCGAGATAAGGATCTTCCGTCCGCGCGCGTCGAACCCGATGGTGTTTGACGAGGGGCGACAGGACGCGCGGCGGCGTGAATGTGCAGCGAATCATTCTCCTGCTGCCTCTTTACACTTGTTTGATTTGTGAACGTGCAAGTCTCGCACTCGACAACATACCTTCCTCATACTGAATCAGCGTGAGAAAGGATGCCCGAAAATTATTCGGCTAGGAGAGTTAGAAGAATTATCTTCTGAAATTAAAAAAAAAGAGAAAAAGAAAGAAAACGGAAATAAAGTGCTTCTTTTGCGAAGCGTTTGAAATAAAAATCATAAATGCATCTAACACTTTTAAGAAAGCAAATATCTTATATTTTGTATAAAAAAGTAACAAATATCTATTTTAAAAGTATAAGTATCTATTTTGTGATCCAGCAAAAAATTTAAACTTCAAAAATTTATATTGCAATTTAAACTGCAAAAATTTACTTCAGAAAGAATATCAGCAAAGTTTTGTTGCCTATAAACTTAGGTTTTGAACGATGTTATTTCTATCAAAAAAAATGTTCTTGCTTTCTTTGATTCTCAAAGGTATCGTTCTTTAGTTTCGTCCATTATCCATTATCTGTAAGAAAGTATATTCGGCGAACAAACCATTCTGTCGCATACCGGAATTATATTATGTGACTTTATATTACTTTTTACTCTTGTCAAATTAAATAAAATTTAATCTTTCTCGGTTTTCTCGACGACAAAGAGTGACCGCAAAAATCTCTTGTTTTTGATTCCGCGATTTTGGAATTGAATTGTGTGCTAAATGATACCTTATAATATGATATTAATCACAAAAAATTTCAAGTTGAAGCTGAAGAACTTGATTTAAGAAATATGAGGACGCATTTATTAAAATATTAGCCCATACGATTTGAAACATGAATTTGTATGTTAGTACTTATTTCAAAATAAATGCGCTATTAAAAGAAGCGATAATCTATGGAATTCTTAAAGTAATGTATAAATATCTGATTATTCTAGATATGAGTAAAAACATCAGATAAAATTCTGATTAGAAGTTGTGATTTGATTTTGAAAAATGTTTGAGAAAAAACAAATTTTATTCGGAATTTATATTATATCATTTGATTGAATTATCCATATTGAGAACAATATGGATAAATATAATATGTAGCAATTTATTCAAATAAGCTGCTACCTAGACGTTGTATTACAGTGGAATGTTGCACATTAGTGCAAGCCATTCTTGCAAGGTTCTTACGTTCTTTGAGGATCACCATTTCTTCGATGAACCCACAATAAATTCCTCTCATGCCTTTACCCATCAGAAGACGCGGTAACGCAATCTCAGTAACCAATAGCGTTGTCGGTCGACGAGTAATCCCCCCACTGTAGACCGAGTGGGACAAGGAGCTAAGAAGGCCCGAAAATACCCACGAAGCGTAAAACGTGGTTTCTGTACGTATATACGGAGACATAGGCGCCGAAAGTGTATAGCATATGCTAGATAATTAGTAAACCACGCGAACAAAATATCTAGTTGTAATAATCATGTTTTTTTAGCAAGTCTTTTATTTTATTTATTATATTTATTAATATTATTATCTTAAACGTGACATTATACATGATATTAATTTAATTTCTCAAAAAATATTATAATTAATAATGCTAAATATGTCTAAATATTAATAATATGTATGTATAATATAAAATATATCTTTATCATAATTGAACAATTTATTTTTATTTACCGCGTATGTAATATTTAGGACCGCGTAACGAAAACTATACTTCCTTTGTTCGGGACTCTCATCAGTTAAGATGATGCGGTCCGTTTCACAATGCGGGCGCTAATGTCCACTTACCGCGTGGAGGTCATGGAGCCTCTAGCTAGAACTATTCGGCTGTTTTAATGCTTTACTGTGGCTATAATACTTCCTTTCTTAGACCAAGTCAGGTAGAGAAATTCTGGGCTCAAATACCGGTACAATTCTATCTTGCGACCTACAATAGATTGTCATGCTTGCCAAAAATTACTTGCTTGTAAAGACAATTGTAAGATAGTATTTATTTATTAGATCTTTTACAGTATATTTTTGCGAATTTAATTAACAAACTGTGGAGCAATAAAGACTTTATACTTCGAGGGGTAAATTTGAAAATAAAAGAATGAAAAAGATAAAATCGAAGAGAGGATTTTTTTCTATCACACATTTCTGATATAGAAAAAATAAAAAAATAAGAAAAATATTTAATTTATTTATTATCATACAAATTATTTAATAAGTATTTTAGTCCTTATAAATATTATGTATTCAGAGTTTACACGTTAGAGTAATTTTAAAGAAGGTTCATGATATGCAAACGTGTGTCTGAATATCAAAGAGGAAAAGTACGACAGAATTGATTATGCGTGAGTAAATTGCAACTGCAAAATAATGAAGAGCATAATGAGGGGTTGTTGACTAGAATTTCCGTTGATTTGCCGATCAGCACGAAGTACCCATTGGGTGGTCTTTCATTACAACCGTTTTCTCAATGACTCCATAGCGCAGTCGGTCAAGAACATATGGTTTTTAGCCGTGATTCACGATGACTGGCCTTACAGAGGCTAGTATTGTATATCTGACGAGTGATTTTTCATGGGAGCGGTCTGTCAAAAAATTTACCGCCGTTCCGCAATTAGGTCCCGGCCTTATAAAAACGCCGCTCAATTTAGAGTGAACACTAATTCGAAGTCGAATCGCGCCGCTGCGCTGCATCCTATGATTGCAACTATCTAAGCTTTCGGTGTTTAGTTTGGAGCAATCTCTCTAACTAATAATAATTCTCTAAATGTGTCAACTCTTTTTGCAGAGAAATGAAATTAATACTGTTTAGCAGGCCAGAAAAGGAGGCAAAAGTAAGAATTAAATCTTTTGATTTACGTTCAAAGAACTATCTACTATTATTTTCGCGTTATCTTACCAATGGCGATTCAGATGATAATAAATCACTCGTATCCATCTCTCTTTCACTTTAACCATCTTTTTTTAATGCTTATCCATCCTCACGCGATTCTCGTTTGAATACTAAGCCGGGTTAAAACGAGAAGAGAAACAAAACCAATAATCACGCTTGGAGAAGCGTCTCGGAACATAATACTGGTCTATATTTCCAAGAGAATTCGACGCTCGTTGAACGGCACAGAGGGAGTCAACCTCAAGAATATTCTTGGACCTCCCCTTGCTCTAATAACTAGTGGCTCCCGTGAAAAGAGGGTAGCTCTGGCAATACCAATAGTACAGTTGGTAGGAGCTGATAGGAAAGGGGAAGTGGATAGATCAGAAACGAACTGTGCAGCACGCGGGATGGGGATACCAGCAATTATCATTTCTTGTAGAAGCCGACCGGTACCGTCACAGACATAGGCGGTTTTGCAACATTCGGGTCCTCATTGTGGCGTGGTTCCTCGACTACCTCCGTCCCTCTTTTCCTTCTACTCGTCTCTCTCATTCGCTACCTTTCCGCCCGCTCCATCCGCGTACACTGAAACAAAACGAAGGAGATGCACGGCGTGTTCTCAAGGATAACGACTATGAAGCCTAGTCGAGAAGCTAAGTTAGCGGCCATATTGCGGACAATTGAAACCGTTGCACCATTCTTCTCGGTACATACAACCGTGACAACTCTGGAGTCGGCATATCACGCACGTCGCAACAACGAACGCAGATACGCGTCACCCTGAGGGCAATTAATGCGGGCTCACGTACATCGTACCCGGAAGACGGGAATTGCGGGCAATTAGATACGTCCCGAAGGAGCGGGCATTGCATTGTTGATCTTGCGATCAGAGCACAGAATTTCTCTTTCAATACTAATGAATAATATATCAAAATACTTGTTATATAACTTCTAGAAAAATACATTAATAAAATTTTAATCTATTTTTGTTTAAATAGCAGCGTAATAAACTTTTGTTATTTTTAGTTAAAGTTGATTATGGTAAGAAATATGCATTTTTTGCAATTTACTATCATTATTATTTTATATTGAAAGAATTTTATTTCCAATAAAAGCGTGTAAAAATATAGAATATCTTTAATAGAACCAAATTCTATGTAAGTTTCGGTATTTTTATTTAGCTCATTCTGAGAAAGGCAAAATATAATTCGATCAGTTATAGAACTTCTACATTCCAACCGAACAAAGAATGCATTTGGCACATTTAGAAGCACGACTTCTTAAGGAAAGGGAGGGGAACTTAGTAACTTGATGCCCAATGGTAGTAGTGAAGCAAGTTGGGCACATTCGAAGGCAAGGGTGGGGAAGATCATGTCTGTGTGTCATACACTTTCCAGGATGGGCCAACCAACTACTACTTAAATATATACCTAGGAGATCTGACTGGTTAATCGAATTTCTATAAAATCAAGTAAATTTTTGAAAACTATTGTATTCAAAAAGAAAAAGGGGAAATTTTTTAAATAATAAAAAATTTGAGTTATTTACTCAGTTAATTACTCAGCAGGCCTCACATATTTAATCCAATAATCAATTGTCTTAAACATTTGTCATATCATAATGTGCATTACGCTCACCTGAAAGCACGTGAATTTTTATGATCTCTCGTAACGGTAACGATTCTTCGCGGCGCGTAGTGAACATAAAAATCTCGGGCGCAATAAATGTAAATCGCCAAATTTCTTAAAATGGCGGGACGCCTGGATCGGGCGTCGCTGGTAATGGAACTTCAACACCGTCGAGGCCGGTTGCGATGGTAGGGGGAGGATGCTGTAGAGAGTGGAGTGAGCCTCATCGAGGATGTGGAAAGGACTTAGGCGGGCCGAGTAGGACCCAAAAGTTGTCCTGCATGGTCAGAGCGAACCAATCTCATTTGGTACTAGCATACCTTGCTCACTCACCTCCGGGCCTCGAATTACCGCCTTCATTTCTTCTCTCTCTTTCCCTCTCTTTGTCTCTCTATTTATCTTTTCATTCCCGCCGCATCCTTGCTTCGTAGAGCCATCTCTCCGTCAGCACCCACCCCACTTCAACGTTGATCATTATCGTCAGACATTCCGAGATGCGTCCATAGTACAAATGTAGTATTACCAGATGCAACCAGTCTCGGTGTTTGTAAATGGAAAGAGAATAAAGTAATATGAATAAGTAGTCTCAATTGAAAGATAACTTTTTTAAGAGAATCTATGCTTTTCTTTTATTTAGATGCAGTAACATCTATAATAATTATTATTTGAATAAATTAATTTATTGCAATAAATTTTACATAAAAATTGATAATATTTTATATATTAAAAAACTTTTTAATAAAATATATATTATCAATTTTAAAAATTTGTTGTTACCTCGTTACAATAAATTAATTTATTCAAATGATAATTGTATATTTCTTTGCATATGCTTGACATATATATAATTATTGTACACATATATACATACATACATGTAATAATATATGTGTAAAGCGTAATATGCAAAAATTATATAAGTACATGGAAAGAATAGTTCTATCAAAGTATCTAAAAATTTTACTAGATCATCATAAAATGTGAAAATAATTTTGTTGGATTATCAAAATAATTATATGGAATGCTTAAGCGTTGATGACAATGTAAAAAGTTTTAACATTCTAGCATCCAATTTGAGCATCTTATGTAATCATTTTGATAATCTAAACAAAATTATTATATATATATATATATAATAATTTTGTTTAGATTTATATATATGTATACATATATATGCATATGTATAATGTTTTGTAAATTCTTATTGTTAATAATCATCAGTCTCGATCGTGACGAATCTTCACGCTGTGCTAAGGTCGTGTCGGTCGTGCCAATGAAATCGACTGAAAATGAACTCTCGACTGGCCTCATCATCGCCAACGCGAGGTGCTCTATCCGCCTAACAACGTCCATGCTTCCGCGCGTTGCTCATGCACTAGAGAAGCCGTGTACAGTTTCAAAGAAATGAAAGAAACAGAAGCGGCCGACGTTGATGAATGAAGCTGATGAATCAGATATCCCCCGTGAGTATCCTCGAAAGGCCTTTCTTTACGATCGCGGGCGTCAAGATAAATAGGTCCTCCTTTTTATTTCGCCTGATATACTCGAGACGGCTATTCGGACTCCGGTATATACCGGATCGAACGCCCGGGTTAACTGCAAGATCCTCCAAAGGATTTGAGTCTGCACTACATCCACACAATCCTGACTTCACCTAAACGTCTCTTAAATAATTATCGTTAAGTTTAAAAATTTTTTCTTAAATTATTATGATAATTTTCTACAAAAAGCTAAAGTTTCATTTGTTTAAAGCTTATAACGTAATTGGTGTTATTTGATTGATCATATTTCCTACATATGATTGTGCTAATTGTGGCGGATAAAAAATATTCAAGAGAAATGCAAAATATATTATACAATGTCGTGTATAAGAATAATGATATTTTCTTGCACGCACGACAATTCGCCGAGCTTGATGTCGAGCGGTGATACCGCAACAAATTATGTGGATTTTCGCGCGACTTCTCAAAACTGTTCGCGACCGTTATACGTCAATCGCACTTCTCGCGATTCAATCTGCCATGCGAATTATCACGTGTTCGTTGATAACCCGCTATTCGCCGTCATTCTATCACACGGATATCTCCACTAATTGGGATTTCGCAGGATCGTAAGTTGCATTCGTGTAAGAAAGAAAAAAACAAAAGAAAAAAAAGCACTTGCGACGGTACAGGATAGGGCGTGGATCCTAGCACGGTATGACGCGATAATGCGGTTCCTGTCGAAGGGGGGCAAGGAAACCGAGTGGGTGAGAACAAGAGAAAGAGAGAGAGAGAGAGAGAGAGAGAGAGAGAGACAGAAAGAAAGAGAATTGAACGCGCGAACAAGAAGAAAAGAAAACAGACGAGGTGACGGGAGAAGAAGGAAGAAGAGAGGGACGCGATGGTCCTGCCACACTGACCTTGACTAGGCCCGAAGTTGAGGTGGGTTGAGGTGCTGCCGGGCCCTCTTGTCGCGTCCCCCTCTTTACCTCTCGCCTTCCCGAAGTACCCTCTCCTGTGCCCCGCGGCACTCCGCGCGCACCGACGGCCCCACCGGGCCTGCCCTGTAGTTCTGCATTCGCAGACTCCTCCATCAAGGACATCACAAAAAGTACATTAGACGAAAACACGTTGCCATTATACCGCGGCGTACCGCGAGAGAGAAGAGCGAAAACGCTACGTCTGCGCTAAGACCGGTGTGCACCGACACTGCAGGCCCAACGGCCCGCCGTTCAGGCCCCCGCAACACCGCCAAAAAGGCCCATGGACATCTCCCCTGTCTCTACGACGACGCCTGAATTAAGGTGCGCTTATGACTTCAACGAATTATTTCGATGGTAAATTGATAAGAAAAATATCAATCCTTATTGTGATTGTAATATTCTTTTTTATTCATTCTTCAATAAAATAATCTTCGATAAAATTAAAAAAAATACATTGATATATTAGAAGTTTACATAAAATACAACAAAAATTGCTCTATTATTATTGGGTTGTCCGAAAAGCCGAGTTCATGCCGATGTTGAAAATTGAAACGCAGAAAATTTAAATTTTAGTATACATTTATTAAATTATATAAGTTAGTCGGCACAAACTTTCCGGACAACCCAATAAATTATTTTATGAGCATTATTTTTTTTATCATGTTTAAATTATAAAATAATTTATTAGTAATGTTTAATTTAGTAATGATGTATATTGTTCTTATATTAGCATGTGTAAATCATGTATTAGTATCTTATAAAAAAATTTTTTTATTAATTTCGAAGATTATACGAAAAACTGGTTAATAAAGATTCATAAAACCTTGACGAAACTTACACGTGCATGACGGATAAAATGAGTAGCTAAAATTACGATAACATAACTATAGTAACTATAATACAAAATTATAATACAAAACACTAATAAAAAATTGGAAGATATGATTCATTCGGAATGAAAGAAGGAAAACAATTCTCTATCAGTAAGAATTCTCTATTAGTAAGAAGTATAATAGATGAATTATAATAGATTTTGTTCTAAAATAGAAAAAAAGCATTTTTATTATGATAAACAGAAATATTTCATTATTTCAAATTTGAATTTTGTTTAAATTAAAAAACAAAGGGCAAAATTAGAATATAAATAGATTAAAATATGTACATATTATTAATATGCAGTCGGAGTTTCTCGAGAATTTGATTCATAGGCGTTGAAAATCTTGAGGTGGCGAAACGCGCCTTAACTACCGTCTTTACTTCTGACCCTCACTGCACCACTCACTCTCTCAAGATCAAGGTCAGCTCTTGGGAGATGACTGGACTCTTTAAGCGATGTACCTTTTCTTCGTTATCCGCTACGTTTCTCACTTCGACACATACACAAACACACAACACACACACACACACACACACACACACACACACACACACACACACACGCACACACATACCCGCTTGCTGTAAAAATGTTTTACACGGCTACACTCGTGCGAGAAACGGCGTGCATAACGTAAGCTTTAACACGCAACTTTGCGAACAAGATAATAGCATAAAAATTATAATGCATTATTAAAATTTTTGCAATCGCGAAAATCATCCATGAAATGTAATCATAACATAACGGCTGAATATATTCCGATAATGATTTTTCAGAAAAAATATTTAAAAAATTTGATACTAAAAAGAAATTGAAAATAAAGTATTTTAGATTAAACTATGCAGTAAGCAAGAAACATTTTGGAACATTCCAATAACGCTGCAGCAATGTTGTAACATTGCTACAATGTTGTTGAAATGTTCCATAATGTTTCTTGCTTACTGGGTAGGAGAGTTAATCACTTTTTTTTAGAAATTGAGAGAATAATTTCTTTAAGACTTTCCTACAAAAGAATCTTTTTAATACAAATATATTTAGTTTTCTTGCTGTGTTAATTCCTGGTAAACGAGCAAATGACACGCAGTTTCTTCTTGCGGCACACACTTTCTCATGTTTAGGCATGAGAGAGTAACGCTCGCTTACAAATTTAAATGCACGTAACGAGTAATTTACGATAATTTCGATGAGATGTACCATCACGCTACCGACGGCAACAACGCTGTGTCTCGTTTAAAGTTTTCTCTAAAACGATCATTAAATATCTGTATTTGCTGCCGCGTACTTAATCCTCAACGCACTTACACATGCTCTGCATCATCTGTACACAATTCAACGGATTTATTATCTACCTCGATGTTATATCGCGCGTGGGCGATCCATCGTCATGTCGACATTACCTTTGTGACACAGCCTAATACAGCTTTATATTTCCAAGTGACTCAGTAAGCTTGCTCAATATGAGTAACCAGTATAATGTAATTTCATATTATTATAACAATATTATAATTTACGAAGCGTATCGAAAGAAACTCATTTTCATCTGGATATTTTTTTCTTTAGAAAGATTAAATATTTTCAATTTTAGTAAAATGATGGCATTCTTTCTAATTATTTCAAACATTATGATAAAATTTATTAATTAAAAAATTAACATATTTAGAATACCAATATTTTTGATCTTCAAAATATTTGGATACTTACTTGAAATGTGATACTATATATCTTTTTAAATGGCTTTTGTAACAGAGTGATCCGTTTTTTTGCAAGTGATATGTTTTATTCCATTTGTATTTTTTTTTTTGAAAGAACAATTTTAATACTACGGAAACTGTAAAAACCATTTAAAAAGACTTACTATTTACTATTACACTACAAGTAAAATTGCTGCAATTATTTTAGAAAACAATACTTGTATTTTCCAAGTAGTAAACTAACGTAAAAATTATGATGATAAATTGCAAAATTTGCAATTTTGATCATCATATGATGTAATTAAAATGTCCTAAATCAGATCCTGATTTAGACAGAAAAGAGAAAACCGAAAATTACGTCGATATGTCACATTTACATGATGTCATTTTGTGATGTTGTTTTAATGATTGCAAAATAGGATAAATATGTATATATCTAAGACTACAGTCTACGTTTTTAATATTTTAAGATATCATTTTTATTCCTATAACACAAAATGTTGCTATAATATCTATATTATCTATAATATATTATCTAATTATTATCACACAATATTACGGATTTAAGAGAATCGCTTTTTCCTTAGTTAAAATTTTGAAGAAAAAGAGTAACATAATAAATCTTATTTTTTTAAATTCGAAACGAAAGCATACAGAAGCAAAATTGTCAATTGAAACGCCTGCTTCTGATTATTCGGGCAGACGTCTCACGCAATAAGCGGCAATGAGTAGCCGCCGAAAATAAATGTAGCCGAATTTCGCACACTGACCGATGAAGCTGTAGAGTTTCATGGTGGCGAGACAACTCTGTTGACAAACGTTGATAGACCACGAACCGCATTGTCAGATGGATTGACACGCTCGTCAATCTGTAAATAGAATTGATAAAACGCCTCGTCATATATTCCTGACGATAGGATGACTTTGCCATCATTATTATTAGTACTAGAGCATGTACATATTTCTGCGATGACCTTCGAGAAGTTTCAGGTCATTGAAATATGTTTTCATGATTTTTCTATTCAGTTTATAGTGATTTTATTATTTGTGATTCTGCAATCTATAGTATAGTAAATCTCTATATTTATACAATATAAGGAAACATACCTTAGAATTAAAATTCGAAATTGAATTCTAATTATTAAATTATTTTTATATTTTACGTATACATTATGTCAAATAGATTTAAGCATTCAGTTTTAAATCATACAGTCTTTTAACGGAGCTTCAGCCAGAGAGAAAGATAACTGTCCATCTGTTTAGTTGTACATTTGTTGAATTAAACTTTACAAGAAAATATGTAAAATCGTGTACCCGTAGGCGTTGGCCACATTTCGGATATAATTCACAGCAAGTCCTTGGCATTAAATATGTAAATGCCTGACGATCGGCAACGCGGGCGTTTAATTCGTCGGTGAATCGCTAATCGCACGGACATCTCGTCAATTAGATTTCGAATGGCGTCCATGAAATCATTGGTCGGTAATTAGGTTGCGCATAATGACGGCGACTAGACAAGCAAGATTCGTTTGTTTCGCAAAAGGCGAACGCGACATTCGATTAAATTATTAAATTATTATTAAAGCTTGATTTATATATTTGCACACATGCAGGTATTTATATGAAATTTACGATCGATCGATGAGATGAACAAAGAAAATGGCATAGTCACACAATTAATGTGGAAGAGTAATCAAAATTCTTAAAAATAAATTTATACTCAAGGATTTATGCTCAAGGAAAAGATTTTAACACAAAAATTTTGAACAATTGTTTAATATTTATGATTAATAAGCAAAAAAGATAAAATTTTTTTATACCTTATGATATTAATTATATTATTGAAAAATGTAGAAAAAATAAAATAATATTTAAATAGTTATATTTGCAATAAAAATTTATCTCTCGGTAAAGATTTCTTACCATACACTTGAACTTTACGTACTTGAACTTACATACATTCCGAAAAAATAATCTTTACTCATATAATGTATAAACGTCAATAAAACAATAAATAATACAGACATTATCATGGTACATTTAAATGAGCAAGCAATATTATCAGTACTATAATATTTAGTTACTTTGTTTCTATTTTTTCCACGTCATATTGACATCCACAATGGAGCATACTGATAATTAAAATATATCCAATTAATACAATGCTATCTTTTTATGAATGTTTTTACGTAACATAAATGGAAAGCTTGATGAATTGTGTAATCTGGAACAACAAATACGTAACGTTTTATCGGACTTTCTAACGGCGAAGGCAATTTCTAATTCTGATAAAGAATATCGCGAAGTGAAACGTCCAGGAGGTAGAGAGGAAAACTGGAAGGCATTACAGTCGAAGTTTTCGCTTGCGCAACTTGCGAGTACTAACGGCAACTGCCGTACGTACATGTATTATACGCATTTGTCATATACGTACACGTGCTTACACGTACGCGTGGATCGAGCACGTGTATGGCACTTACGTGCCAATGACTATAAACACCCGGAGCGATTGCTGAAGTAATTTGTACTGCGCGCGTGTCCGAGTACTCGTGCCACTTACAGTAATGGATATCGAACGGATTTCGAGTACCCAAGATTCTCTGAAGCGATTTCTTGCATACATCGCTTTTAGCTTCATCGTGTCGATAATAACGTTATTATCTGGCACATTGGCACGTCACTTTGCAGATCCCAAGAAATTGAAAGGAAACGATGTGAACGTTGCCATTATCAAGCATTTCGCTCTTTAATGCAAGATACCATATTTTCATTCTGATGTATATTACATAGGAACAAATGTGATTTTCAGTGCGATTCTCTTTGATACATACGATATTCAAAATTACTGTTTTGTCTCGAGTTCTATATAGTAAAGAATTATTTTTGATAATAAAATTTGATTAGTGAGCATTTAAACTTGGCCGGAATGTTGCTTCATCACGCTGTCAAAACCAGTTTCAAGTAATTGCTGCTTATCAGCTGGTTCCATTTGGACGCAGTACTATAACTTGGAAGTAAGTTTGTATTAAATTGAGGAGAATTTCGACAGCGATTAGAGTCTAAATATGAGTTAATAAGATATAAAAGAGATTCTTTTCGTGAGAGATACACAAAATAAATTTTCAAAGTATCATTACGAATTTTTGAAATAATTCAAAAGTCTTAATTATTAATTTTTATAAATGTGTAATTTTGACTTGCATTTAGAAATATTATAGTTATAGTGCAAAATCATAATTCTATAATCTATTAATCTATTATTTTTGCGAATCGAAGGAAATAATCTGGGATTAATCTTAAAGAATAATTATTTATCTTTACAGAAATACTATCCAATTTAATATTAAAAGTAATTAATTATTTATTTCAACGTTATTATTCAATGTTTTTAGTATTTTAAATTATTATCCTTTAATAATAAATTGGCCAGTATTAAATTTCTATAAAGATATTTGATATTTTTAGAGCCAGTTGTTGAGGTACATTCAGGCAAATCTTTTAGAGACTCATGTTCTCCGAATATCCTAGCAGAGGTTGTACCTTCTAAACACATTCGTGTGTGCGTCGCATTAGTGCGTGTACACCCACGCGTGCAGTCAGTGTATTCGTGTAACAACAGTTCACGACTTCGCTTTTGTGAAGCTCCACGGAGGTGGAGTCGATGCTTAGAGGGCTATAAAAAGAGAAAGTTGGACGGTATTCTACTATGTGTACACTCGTATGTATCTCTCGTGCACGCACAAATGAAATCTACGTATTGGTGTAGCGGGTGTGTCGACTGGGCACGTAAATGCGGCACGTAAACTATACGACGCGCCTCAATCTGTCTCTTGATTCTCACTTTTTAGTCTTGCCTTAGCCATATCTGTTAAGTTCAAAATGCGTAATATTAAAATTAAATATGTAGATATCATTTCGTCTATTTAAAAAGAAATTGAAGAAAGAATCAATTCAATTTTATTATTTTAGTTTCTCCAAATATATAGAAAAATTTGTACAAATAATGTACTTTATTTTCACTTTTCCATAAAGATCGTGGTTGTACGAAAGAAGAAAGATTTTCGAAAATTCGACGATTTTAGTAAATTGTGGAAGTGTACTTGCTCAAATCTCTATGAAATCGTGTATCATTAGAGACACGTGTGTTTGGTGTACGAATCATGATTACGAGTACAAGAGAGAGCACGATCGTTAAATGCAGGACACGTTTATTTCTAAGAGCGTGCACACGTCGCTTTTAACAGACCGGTATGCAACCGCCTAGAGCAACGACCAGTGTAATTATCGGGTCGACTCCCACCTCTCACGAGTCCACAAATCACATTATTCACGGCAATGCCACGCCGAAACCACAGCTCCATACGCATCGACGATATAACGGTGACCTATAAATTGGACCTTTATTGAGGAAGGAAAATTATCTGTATAGCTTCTCACGACGCGTTATTCCTCGGCGCCAGATCTGTGATCACGAATAAATGATTCCTATCGTTTCCGTATTCGTGATAATATGTTATGGATATTTGGAGAACAATTATTTATCTGGTATTATAGCAAGATTTGAAACTACGACGAGAAAGACTGTGGGAATTATAAGCAGGGAGAAAAATTGGAATATTATCTTTTTGATCTACGCTATAAATTTATTCGAAGAAACTATGAATTATTTGAGGAGAATTAGGTAATCACACACATACAAGTACACATAATTTGCTCTTTCTATTTGAATACATGTGCCAGTACATGGAACGAACTTACGCATTTATTTATACTTGCAAATCTATTTTGTGCTTACCTAAATACATTTAGAATATGTAAAATAATTTTCTAGCTTTTCAAATATTTCCCTTTTAGCTTAATATATTGAAATATGGAATGGAAATGAAATACTTTCTAGATGAATATCACAATGCAATACGATCATGCATTTATTATACGTTCTTATGGTCATTTCATTTGCATCAGAATACATTTCTGATCTTTTTGCTGACAAGGATCAGCGATCACCTTTAATTTCACCATCCGTACTGAAAACGATAATCGAGTTCTGATCGCATCTCCGATTATAATTTCGTCGAGTATTGCCGACTCGAGTTACGGTATCTTCGAGGTAACCGAGTCCTCAAGTAGTTGTCGGTAATCGTTCGATTGGATCTAATTCGCCTTCATGACTATCTGTGTCGCCGTCTTCGTTGTTGATTCAAGGCCGTCGCACATTGAGGCGCGTCTAATTCGCCTCTTTGCGCGCGGCGTATCCTTTGACTCGACCACAAGTAAAGTAATAACCGCACGGTTGGGTTCACAATCATGATATACTGTGAAGATTCTCCCGATCTTATCAGCACCCTGCCGAAACTTTCGGCAGAGGGTGCTCAGGTGTCTGCCATCTGCCGCCCTACGGCGAATTTAGCACCTTATGCACTCGTGTGCACCATCAGGATGAGTTTGTTCGCCGTAGCTTCTTAGCCTGCATTTTGTGTTTGTAGTAACCGGAAAAGATGAAGCTATAAATATCATGGTGTACACACAAAATATACATGTGTACTTTAGTTGTTACGAGCTGTATCAAAGTTGTGAGTAACATCTTAAATGCGAAGAAATGTTACGTTCTAACAACTCTAATTTGTGATTTAATTTTTCAAATTCTGTCACTTTTCTATTAACGCGACAACATATCCTCATATTTCTACAATTTATTTAATGAAAGGTTCAAATAATAGATACGAGTTAGGTGTTTTCCCTGATCTAGAAAACTTAGAACTACTCGCATATTAACGGTCCTCAGAAACACGCAATTGAGTAAGGAATAATTTTCGATAGCGATCCGTTAATTTACCGCAATAGAGAACAATTTGCGGCTCGACCTTTTTCTCGTGCGCATGTTGCTGCAGCTGCGAGTGTCACGAAAGCGCGTGAGGTACCTGATCTCGTGTGCCGTCCTGGAAAAACTAAAAAGAGTCTGGTCGTAGCACAAGCGAAGCGCGTTCTCTCTCTCTCTCTCTCTCTCTCTCTCTCTCTCTTTTCTCTCTTTTCTCTCTTTTCTCTCTTTTCTCGTAGGGCCAGACAGAATTCTAAATCTGCCTTGAGCAACGTGTCAAAACGGCCTATATTTCCGGAAGCGACAGCGATGATGTAACCGTGAAAGAGAAGCAAAGCAGGTGCAGGTGCGCGCTAACAACTGAACAGTATACGCAGTAAAGATGAACGAGCTTGTTAGTTATAGTCCTTCGTCTTAAACTCGTGAATATGAACAAATATAAAATCAATAAAAAAAATTTTCAATTTTAGCAGAAAATTTTTTTCTTTATTCATATATTATATTATCACTCATTCGCTATAACAACAGTATAATTTACAAATTGCTATTTTGAATTCGCGAATATTGCCAAAATAAAATCAAAATAAAATCTCAATTTTCATCAATCTCAATTTTGGGAGATTTTTTTATTTACATATTCATTATATCGCTTATTTTACTATAATAATAAATTACTATAATAATAACTTGAAAATTTTGGAGTTGTTTGCAGAAAAAAGAAGAAACATAAAAATAAAGAAATATATTTAAAAGAACATATTATTATTTCTCTATAATTACTTTTTTTTACTCCAAAATTTACAATCTTTTTATGACTTAAAATATTCAAACTCATTTTCAGGAGAACTTTGTTTTTTAAGGTGTATGATTATTAGCGAATAAGCGATATATTTATGTTTATTAAATATTTTATATTAGGAACGACTATCTCTTTCACAATAGTCAATTTCTTTGTAATTTATTGAGCAAATGGAGAGAATAATAATTTGATAATTTAATTTACAAAAAGAAGAACGTAATTTTATTTCGATTGCATGTGTCATCTGTTCAGATGTTTGTCAAGAACATTCCATTATGCTCGCATAGTACGAGAGCTGGATTACTAGTAAATCTTATCTTATAATACACGACGCCTCTTATTTATGTGTGCATACGATGCGGCTGGTCCGGCTGTACGGCAACGAAAATACCAGCGGAAATGCCGGAACGCTGAATAATTAAAGCGGGAAATAAGTATAACAGCGCCTAAGAGAGGCGCGCGTCGTTCACTCGGCTGTTAAGCAAAGATTTTCAGCTCTTTATATATTTAGCGTGACATCGATTCTTCCTGAAGAGAGACGTTCTGCTCGACGATAGTGTCCATTATTTAAACAACACAATGCAGAAACAGTCTCTCTAAAAAGATTTAAAAAGCAATTCTTGAAAAAACTTTGATGATTTGTTTGTTTAAAAGGAGTTAATATCTTATTATTCATAAGATTTTTAAGAAGTGGAAGAGTTTTCAATTGTGTTTGGAAGAGGGTTTATAATATTGATGAATATATTTTTTGCCGCTGCGAGAGAAATAACCTCGTAAAGTTACGTGGTATAAAAAGCAAAGATACAATCGCTTTTTATCTTTTTTGATTATTTCAAAACATCTCGATCATCCTCCAGAAAACTTATGTTATATTTACATATACTGATAAATATAAATATATATATTTTGTAATTTTTAGTGATTTTTGAGAATAATTTAAAAAAATTGCTTTAAAAATTGCTTTAAAAAATTATTATTATTAATTATAAATAAATATGATTTGAAGTTAGCTAATTAAACTTTTTATATTTTAATTGAACTAATTAAAAGATATTTACTTATAAACAATATATACTAAAAACGAGATGTTATTTTTAGTGATGTAAATAATTTGAAATCGATGTAAATTGTAAAGTTATATGGTGCAGACATCTGACAAGAATGTACAAAATGTTTTCAGACGAGAACTACATTAACATCCGTCGATAAAACAGCAAGTAGCACATTTCTTCGTTAGTACCGAAGGTCTGGTTAAACAGAGTATACTATTGTAGCTGTTGGCACAGCATACATCTACTGTAGTTATCTCGAATATTATTTGGTTATCCAACAGAGATAATATTTTAAAATCTTTGAAAAAGACAACATTATCTTCTGTTTCTTCTTGAATTTTTATTAGCTTCTTCCGCAAGTAACACATAAGAATCATGATAAGGTCAAGATAATCATCTCGAACTTATCGTGACAATCATGATTAAGTACATTGATTAAGTACAATTTCATTACATTTTTTTTACTTAAAATAAAATTGAAACATAATTAAGCATTGATTATGAGAGGAAAAGAAGAAAAACAGAAAATGTAAAAAGTTTATCTACAGAGAAGAAATCTTGATTAATTTCATGTAATCTTTCTAATTAATCATGAAATATATAATCTATATAGGAAATCTATATAAGAAAGTAAAAACTTTCAATTTATTGCATTTTTTTGGAAAAGATGATAATAAAAACTAAACAATAATTAACAAAATATTTATAAAATTGTTATAAAATAAGTATCATTTTTCAAATTCCTGTTTCTTATTTTGCTTTTCTTTCAATATAGAATATTTATTTGAGGAATTTTTTTTTTTATACTATATAGTCAAGGCTGTATATTCAACGAAAATTTCGTATTATTGATATCATTTTTTTAGTATTACTTTTTTAATTGCTTATGCTTTAATAATCTTAATAATCTTGCTCATGCTTAATAATTAGTAAACATACGCCATTCTGAGGTCAAATACATAAGCATGTTCGTAGATACTAATAATGTAAAGTGGCAAAAATAACTGTGTTATAAAAACCAATGATTACAGTTTTACTGAAGATGTCATTTCACTTCATTATGATATAATATTGTAATATTCTGATTTTGCAGTATAATGCTTCGTTTTGATTGATATTACAATCTAAAAATAAGTTTCTTATTTAATTATTGTTAATTTTCGGCTTATCCATATTTATTATTTTACTGAATAAATTTATAATTTATCTTCAGTGTAATAAGATAATCTCTTCTTAAAGAAATGACAGAAATAAATAATAAAAACATAAATGACGTGTGTCTGCTATCTGGAAAGAAGCAATTTTAGAATATAAAGAAAAGAAATTTGTCTTGAAATTATAAAACTTTATTTTTTAAAATAAGTATCTTCGAATACATTCAAAAATTCATACATTTATCTTAGCAAATTCTGTACACATTCATATAAATTTACCATTGACGAGCCAATTGGCAATAGAATATCCAAAACACTTCTAGGAAATACAATTTTAAGCACAAAAATAATTATGAAATTCTGAAATAAACTGTTAAAATTAGATTCGCTAAAAATCTCCAACAAAATTTAAAGCAAAAAAGACCATTTAGAAAAAATAAAAAATAAATCATGAAGAGTCACAAAAATCTTAGTATTTATATTATTGTATTTGACATAGATGAAACATGGATATGGAGAAAAAATTCAAATCGTATATAAAGAAGACACCAAGGATGTTTCTTGGCAAATCAATACGTTCAGCATCCGAAGAAGCTAGCGACACAATTTATTTCGGCTAACTCTCGTCAGCCGGAAAATTTTGTGAGGTTCTACAAGGAAAATTACGGCGAATCGACGTTACCCATTTCGCTGGCAGAGATTTTCGGTGTGGCGGCCGTTTTATTTATAGCGGAGGAGGTCGTGATGCGTTCTAAAAGCTCCTCGACTCACCAGTATTACAAGCAAATCCATACCGTGCTTGTCTCGCATCGGATCCTAAAAATCATTAGTCGATAGATCGGATCTATAACTCAAGAAAAAAAATACGCTTTTTGAAAATTGTAAACCGGAAAAAACAAAGAAAATTTTCCGTCGATGTGATTACTCGGGTTACTAGGGTATGTTATCCCAATGGAAATTTTAGAGCCCTGTGGGAAATGAACATATGACATTTGTACCGCTGCAACTGGATAACAAAGTGATCGATTTGGTGTTAACATAGTGGAGTGAAATTTCACATGTCGCACATGATTAAAAAGTAGTTTATTGACGGACAGATTGATCGAGGACTTTGCTCAAGTGTGCAGAATACATGATTAATCACCGCCTTTATTGAAATTTTTCAAAATTGCTTATTGGGTTATCATGATTTAACATCCAGATTTTTGTATCTCTAAGAATTATTAAAAACTGATATATAATTTATTATGAAATCATATTTTTAACAGATCTTTATTTAACAATATAATCTCCAAATTTAACAAAATTTCTACGTTAAATGTAGCTAATTTGGAACACATGATTATCAATGTTTTAATTTAATTTAATTTAATTTTACATTCTGCATTACAAAATTAAAGGTAAGAATTTTGATCGATTTATATAACTCAAAATGCAATTTTTTTAAATAGATGCAAAATTTATCATTTGCCTTAATTTCGTTTCATTTTTGATGCTAAAAATTGATTCTGATGAGTCAAGGTCAGGGCTAAAGATTTATATGTCTGATATACCCACTCTTGAAGAGAGAGGATGTCAAAGACTGTTACATTAACTTGTCGGCATCGATCCAAAGATCGGACGATTCTAAAGGAATAGTTTCCAATTTTCGAGAAGGTGTAGTGTAGTATTAGACACCTATTTTCTCATAAGTTACTTAGTAAAATTATCAAATGTAGTTACGCGTCATTTGTATTATTAGACAACTTTATTAAACGATCGACTGGTTTGTCTCAAAGTGAAAAATTTGAAAACAAAGATATTTAAAAAAAATCAAAATTGGCGTTTAGTACAAAATAAAAAAATAAAACAAAATAAAAAAATTTGATAAACATGGAATTTATTCAATCAGATCAAATAGCATCATAAATTTGGATTGAGAATTACACTACATTATAAATGTGAATACAGACAAAAAAGAAAACTAACTATTATTATAGAGTTAAATGTATACCATACATATACAAAAAAAATTTTTGCATAATAATCCAGTAAACAATTATAACAAATCTTTAACTAATTGTAAAAAAAACTGTCATTTATTTTTTTATATAATTATTGCGAGAAGTGATAACTTTGTTTCTTGAATCTTTGATCAAGTGCTAAATCGACGGATAGTCTTATTTTGATGCATCTATTCTACATGGAATAGATGTGTTTGTGCCGTGTATTTGTGTCGAACAAATTAAATGAAGACAAACGATAGGTCGTGATAAATGCGGCTCCGAACCAGAACTCGGATCTCGTGTCGGAAGTTGACGGACTCGCGAAGCTGACGAAAACTGCTCCAGTCGACTGGGGACGCGCGTGACAGATACCTTCTTTTCCTCGGTAACAACGAGCATCGCAATATCTTTAGTTCACCTATCTTTTCTATACACCAACTTGGATCTTTCAAGATGGCACATTTACGGCGTCCAACGAGACGGGAGCATTACAAACCTTTCGGAAGAAGAAGGGTAAATCAAATACTTTTACAGTATTTCATAATTGTTATTAGTTAACAAAGTTATTTGTATAATATCACGGATCTATTTTTGAGGAAAAATGACTAGATACTAAAATAATGTCAAAAATTTTTACTGAAATAACAACTGTGTCTTTCGATCTCTGAAAATTATCGCAATTGTGACAAAACCTTTTTGCAGTAAAAAAGTCTAATGTCTTATATTTTAAGAGATTAGAATCATAAATTAAGAGATTGGAAAATATTTAATAAATACTTACTGATAAAGGTGATGATATTGTAAGAAACGAAATAGAAATAGATTGATACTATCGATATATAATGTATAAAAGATACTTTATTTAGCAATCATAATATTGTATTTTTATTAAAGTGCTATTTATTCGTAAAATCGTATAGATAAATGTTTATAAAAGCGTGTGCTAATTGGTATCGCGAGCATGCGCGTTCTATCTTTGCAAGCACAATGCTCTTAAATTTTATTTTTATGCCACGTGACCGCGATGAAAGGAGCTGCCGTCACGCTCGTATAGTTTCACCGATCATTTATTTATGAACTATGATTTCGAGATCGAAGCTATTACTCGACATATATCTACAGGGTGTCTCGGATTTTTTACTCTTTTTTTATCTTCGAAATAATCGAACGATTTTGAATTTTTTTAAACAAACAGGTCTACAGAATTTAAATTTAAATTTATCAAAATTGTATAAATGAAAGAGATATAGATTCTAAAATCAGAAATGGCGACTTTAAACAATGAAAATAGCGAAGTAAGAAAAAAAGAAGTATGAAGTAACATCTGCAGTAACCTTCAGAGTTGACTATAAAACCGAAGGTCCCAGCACTAAAAGCGAAGGGGGCGGCACGCGCACGCACTCTGCATGACCTACATAAATGATCTAGATTTGCAGTGTGTGTGTGTGTGTGCGTGCGTGCGTGCGTGCGTGCGTGCGTCGTGCGTGCGCGCGCGCGCGCGCGTGCGTGTGTGTGTATGTGTGTGTCGAATGAAACCGACAGAAAATAGTTTAATTCTTTACTATTTTTAACATTATTATTTTTATTTGATGCATTTTATTTTTATTGCTATTATCAAAGAATATGCAAAGTTACTTAGCTAAATTTTTTTGTTGTATACATTAACGACACTCGTGTGTAAAATATTTATGGGAAGCGAAAGTAATTATCAACTGAAAATGTTGCGATATAAACATAATTCTTCTTTTGAATTATAGGAACAACAATGTCTATAAAAAATTTATCATTGCTTGCAATCAGAAAACTATGTAAGTACTGATTCGTCGAACAGTAATACAATAGATGGATATATGTGGTACAAAGAATATGTCATGGATCGATATTGCTTGAGATAAGAGTAATTCTTTTTATCTGCAATTTCCCCTGTTTATAACATATGGACACTTATACGATCATGCGGTGAATAAAAATAGATTGGTTTTGAAAAGAAATCAACATTGTTTCATTCCAACGTGTAATGCTAACGATAATTAAAGGACCAACTGAGTGATATATTATTATATATTAAAATCAAACTTGATAAGAGAACTGTGTTATTCATCGCATATTATTATCAGCGCATAAGATTTATTTCCACACCAAATTAAATAATTTTTTACAGTTGTGCAAATAGGAAAATTTAAAATTTTCCGTATTATCTAACCACATTATTTAAAAAAATAGAATAGTTGATTTATACTATGATTAGCTACACTAATCATATTTTTAATAACTTATTATATTCTAATAAATTAACTAGTTCTAATAAATTAACTAGTTGGCTATATTAAAAAGATCATATTAGTAAAAATAAATATAAATACAAGAAGAAAAAATGGGAATGTTTCTGATTTTTTCTTTTTATATTTATATCTATGTATTTACTTAATATATGTGTGATGTAACTCAAGAAACAATTGTTCTTATTTCCGCGATTGTGTAAGTTCAGCGATTCAACTCTTCACGATTAGTTGATTATTCTTGAACAACACTGTATACATGTACAACTGGTAGGACACGTTACCGTCAGGGTGCAGTGGCCTGGCGTTGTCGTGCGGGTCGCGCTCCGGGTGGTTTGCGGAGGAGGACGCAGCGGAGCGGAGCGGAGCTGAGAACGGAGCACCCCTCGGATCGATATAGTAATGGGGGTGTCGTCCGACCATCCTCAGTGGCGCCCGCATACGGACGAGTCACAAAATGGCATTGCCAGAGAAACGGCGACCCAGCCACAAGGCGCACACGGTCGCAAAGACTATGTAGAGTCAGTCCGTGCAGCACCTCCGACTATCGCTCTCGCAGTTTACCATTACCGTGAAGACTCGCAGCAGTGAAAACTCGCGGAGATGAAAGATAGCGTGCCGCGAATAAGCGCGATGCAAACCGGGCCTATTATTTTTTAATTGTAATTGAAAAAGTTCTTGAAATTCGTAATAATAGAATTTGTTTTAGATATTTGAATATACTTACAATTAGTGAAACCGGAGTGATTGATTGGAAAGAAGCGAATACGTGTGGTGCACAAATATTTTTAATATTTTTGAAATAAGGTGCTCCTTCATGTCGAGAAGAAGGAAGGGTTGTCAAGATGAGAAAACGTGATTTGTTTGTTGGTGCTAGAAGTTTTATGTGGGAGAAGGTTCGTAAAGAGTACGGTGTAAACGATAAGATAAGAATTAGCAGAACGAACGCAGACGTCCGCAGATGAAAATTGACAAGGCCGATTGGAGCTATTTGTCGATCGACCAGCGAATTGGAATGTGGTAACTGCACTCGAGGTTGCATGATGTCGTTGACCTGCTTTCAAGCGCCACGGTGCTGTGGTGTATCATCAGTTTAGCGACTTAAGCACGAGTTTTACAATGAAAAATTTCGATTTGTAAACTGGATTTTATCCATTATATAATATGGATATCATTTCGTTTGACGTTTTTTGTGAGAATTATAATTTCGAATAATTAATAAAAGGGAATAATGGCTCAGAGAAAGATGGTTTATTGATCTGCTAAAGAAACTAGATTTGGTTTAATCTGGCACAGTGTTATTGAAAAGAGAAAGGAAAAGTTTTATAGTTAAAAATTTAGAAAAATGCTAAAAATTAAACTAGCAAATATTACAGATGCTATAATGATGTCACTCGTTTTGTTTATTTAACCGAAATTCATAAAAAGAAACGGATGAAGTTTTTAAATAGAGCATGTAAAAAAATTAGTATAAAAATGTTTCGTGCCTAAATTTAAAAATCTTCCATAAAAATATTGTACATTTTTTAATATATTTCTTAGACAAAATACAGATTACATTTTTTTTCTTACTTTTCTCTTGCCTTTTATTAATTGAATCTTTTTGTAATTTTAAAAAATATTAAACAACTCTCTCTCTCTCTCTCTCTCTCTCTTTTATTATTATTTATTAATATATCATTTTCGGGTATATATATCGAAATTTAAACCGAGTAACAAATTCAAAGGCACAGATTTCTAAGAAGGTCAACAGTATCGATTATCTAGAAATGTATTGATAATTCAAGAATCAATTTCGTGTTTCTTCAAATTGTACTTTTGATTACGACTGACGAAGTTAATAACAAAGTTATTTATGAAGTTGTTTCTATGAATTAATTAATTATCTAGATTGATGAGGTGATCGGGGAATTGCGTGACAACGCTCGATGTTTAATTCTCTTATAAAAGGTTATTTTGCATCTCTAATTCAATTTTTATATTTTCATTGTAATTATACGTTAGCATTGTTATTTTTTTAAAGGTGTGGCAAAAGTGTTTAAAAAATTAAGTTTCATTTTGAAAATAGTAATAATAGAAAAATTACCAGCAGTAAATTAAATTCTTAATTCTCCAATGCATCTTGTTGATAGTTATAAAAAGAAGGACAGCTTATTTTAATTACACATTTATTTTTTATTTTAACAGAATTTTATAATATAAAACAAAGTTTTCTTAAAAAATTTTGTATTATAAGTTGCTTTGGTCTGTTTGAAAGAAATTCATTCTATTTATAAAAAAGCAACAACTTTATAACATGTATAACATTCAAATTGATTCTTTTAGAGATATAAATATTTATAGAAAGTGCATTACAATATATTGCAGTTAAGGATTATGATAGAAAACATAAGTTGAGTGGTTACTGGAAAGAGAACGCTAGATTTTAAAATTATTTGCTCCAAAAGCTTTTGTTTAATTATACGTATAAAAATATCAATTACATATGATTTTCTTGTCTATTTGATTAAGATTTTCTAATAATTCATCTTTGAAAATTCTAAATTCCATCGAAAGAGTCAATTTATATAAATATAATTGGAAACGATCTCACCTATCTTGAGAACTTTCAGTTATATTAATATAATTACATTATAGATAACCAATTGAAAAATTTGTCGTTAAATGTTTCTGTAATTGAGTCAAATAAAATAGAACAACACTATTTTGAATCTGAGCCAATTTAAAGAAGATAGCAGCTATAAAAAAAATTTGTTTTTTTACTCGCACAACGATTATTACCAAATCCCACAATTTACTTACAAATTAAAGTAGACTTATAAATTCTCATGAATGGAGATAATGATTAATATAGGATAATAATGGAGATAATAATAAATAATTATTAATGATTATTAATTATTATTTTTGTGACGAATAAAATGATCTTAAGTTACACTCATTAAATATTAAAATTGCAGTGTGTATTAAATCTTTTATAAAATTAATTTTTTATTAAATTTCTTTTTTAAAAATAAGAGAAGATAAAGTAGAGCACATTTTTTTTTAATTCTAGATAATTGGAAAAATCTATATTACTTTCTCATTTTTGCAGTATAATATTAGTGTCTTCGATATTTTCTATGAGAAAAATAAATAAATTGTTGCAATTGTGTTAAATAATTTATTTTAATTGACATATATGAGATACAGAATTCACGATCTTTGATTGATATAAAACATAAACTTGATAAAATTCTTGAATTACAATTAACAAAATTTCCAATCAATTTGCAATTATTATGAATATTTCAATGGAACAGACACTGATCGCGTGTACAAAATAGTGAAGACTTTATATTGAGTTATAGACTCCGTTAGAAATAATAGAAGTCATATTAAATGTATTTTCAATGATTATTCAAGCAGAAGCCAATTTATTAACGTGACGTTATTATTTTAGTTAAACTTTATTATAATTTTATCAATCTTTATATGAAAATTACTTAGAGTCAATAAAATTATTCAATCACCACATAATATTAAAAAAAAATACTTTTTAAATATTTATTTAATATATAAAAATATGAATAAATATTTTTCAAATATTGTTTAAATATTATGTGTTAATGTAGTAATGACTCCGTGAATTCATATAGCCTTTTTGGTACAAAGTAGTATAATTTATATCCATAAACTCCGTTAATAATAATTACAATTTATAAACTAAATAATTAAGAATATAAAACTTCTAAACTTCTAGAATATCCTGCTACAAATATAGATAAGAACGAGTGATACAATCCATTATTCATTATCATTAACTTAATATACGAGATATTTTTATCTTCTATCTCATATCTCGTTGCTGAGTAATTTATTGATGCTTCATGCTATGTGTATATTTTTGACGATATGGGGCAGACAATTTTAGGGAGTGGCATTAACTTCTTCGTAATTCTTCCAAGCTTTCTTCACAAATAAATTTGACCAGATCAATTGCAGAATAAGGATAGATTTAGACAATTCCATTTTGTTCTTTCTTGCCTAATTTTAGAGTATTGTACGATATATTTTTATGACAGCACGTTGCAATATATAACACCTGGAAGTCAATACTGTGCTAAATTTAAATGCTAGCTTTTATCTAGAAAGCGACTTTCAAAGCAAATTTTAATATTTTTTTAAAGAACAATTATTAAAGAACACAGAAAATTTTTTATACATATTTATTTATATGTAAATTACAAATTAAAAAATTTTTACAAGTCTTTATATTAAATATTTTGAAAGTCATAAACTATGTTTTATTTATAAAAAAAATTTTATCAGAAAGATTTTAACTCTTTGTGGATGGGCGACCCCATTTGGGGTCACTTCCTTTTATTTTATAAGCTGCCGTTTGATTTTTATAAAATTTAATCTATTGAATAATTTGATGCTTTGAGGTCAACAATAACAAATTTAGAACGGTGAATCCAATAAAGTGGATAGAATTTCTCAAAAAGATAATTGATTATTATAAAACTTGATTTCAGGGAATTTTAAATTGCAAATTAAATTTTCAGTTTTGTTTTATTTGAAACTTTTTGTTACGCAATTCATACTAATTTTTAAATTGACTTCCAAATTTTGATTATTATCTATGGCTGGCATTAGATCTTTCATTAAAGTTATTATCTGTTTGAAATTCGGCAACTTCAAGTGACATTTAAACTTAACGATACCAAACGTTTTTTATTCCTGCACTAGACTTATACTAGAATTCTCTTTCTCGTTTTTGCCAAATATTAAATATATATCTATCTCATTTTAAATTCCAAAAGTGTAGTTCAACCACAAAAAACAGATCCCAAAATTTTTTAAAAACTTTCTAGAATTGCATAATAATCAGATTATTTACTTAAAATTTAAATTTAAAAATTTTGATACTCGAAACCAAAATCAAATTCAATTTCTTTCGGAAACTCTTAGAAAATAAGATAAATTTTTTTTGTTAGAAAGCTTCCGTTTTCAAAAGATTAATTCATCTAAAATGATCAAATTAAAAATATTTTTTATCGATTATATGTGCGCGCGCCCGCGCGCGCACACACACACACACACACACGCACACACACACGCACACACACACGACACGCACACGCAACATATAATATTATACTTACATGTACATGTAAACTATGAATAATGAATTTTGATACTTCTTGATACTCAATTATCTCATTAAATTACGCCTGCGTTCGTCTATTGTAATTTATCTACGTTTGTGTTTCTTATTTTTTTTATTATATCTTTTAGACATTCAATTTTTATAGTCCATTTACACTTTGTCTTGCAGAGGACTATTAGAAAAGTGAATATTTTAAATTGAATTTATTGCTCGTTATGAACGTGAAACGTAATTTGTCATCATGGGATGATAATAACGATCTTTACAAGTAGAATAAGATTCAAGATTAAGTATTTGGATGGCTTGCAAACGAAAGCGAAAAAAGCTTAAGATACGACGTGTCTGAGGAAAGCTCCGAAACTTTGTGCCACTGCGCCATTCAATATGGCGTAGCGGTGTGAAATATCAGTGCAATAGAGACAAATTTTGATGAGAGTAGCCATGCGGTAGCGTGGGCTAAGTGAGAGCTTAGAGCATTAGCCCGATAAATTTCGGCTCCAAATTGGGGCGAAGGCGAATTAAGCACTATCAGAAGAACAACTCTGGCGTCCATGGTGGTGAATCCCGGCGATGATCGGGTACAATCAACACAATTCCGGCTACAACAAGCTATTTACTCAGGTATACTGAAAAACGAGAATTTCAATAATTTTTTGTTGGGCAAAAGCAGAAGGAATAATAAGAATGATTTGTTATTTTTCCATAAATTAATGTTAATGAAATTAATGTTATATAATCTTTTTTATTTGCTACAGTATTTAAAAATATTTAGATTAATATGCAAGATTTGTTAAAATGTTTGGCACTGTGTCATTTTCTTTCATAATCATTTAAATAGTTATAAAAGTAAACAAGATAATTGTAGAAATAAAATTGTTTCAATTTTATTTTTTTTTTATGTTATGCTCTTGATTTATTATTCTTTTTCTTTCCATTTCCCTCACAAGGCTGTGATAAATAGGAATGTGTTTATAATATAGGAATAACAGTACTTATCTTTTTATTTCTCTCCATCAAAGGGGATAACTCTAGTTAAACTTAAAGTTATCAAGGGATTCCATATAGTCAGGAAGGTCTCCTATAAAAATAACCGATTATCGTGACCATACTTTGAGCAAGGAGGCGCAAGAGAATGAGTTTGAACGCGTCAAAGACGCGCCGCTTCCTAGACATATAGGATATTTCGCAATATATATATATATATATATATCGTTCAAGGCAATCGTATTAGGCAATGTGGCGTAAAGCAGAAGCGATCATCCGTGCTATCGTTGCAGTGTAGCGATTTACGCCGATCGCGCTCTCGATCGAGGTTTACTTTCCTTTTTTAGTGTAAAATCAAACTTTGCGGATCGGTATGCTCTACTGGCCTTGGAGTTAATCTTTATCCTTAGTACACTTCTTTTACTTGCAATACATCTTTCGAAATATCTTTTAAGTTTTATTAATTAAATTCTGCAAAGAGGCTTCCATTTTTTTACATTAACATTAATAATTTAGAATTTGTAATTTATTGACAATTGAAAAAGAAATTTCTACATAATTATTGCTAAATTTTATGTGCATCAATTTTTTCATCGACATTATTATGATATTAATTGATATTTGAAATAGTTCTTAATTTTATGGTATATGCTTTAACTATCAATTACCTAAATGCTTTTTTTTTAAACAGGCGATTTGAATTATGGAATATACAAACTTATCATGATTATTTCTATTGCTTCGTGAATCGACTTTAGTCCTG
Source organism: Atta colombica (assembly GCF_001594045.1). Taxonomy (NCBI): domain Eukaryota; kingdom Metazoa; phylum Arthropoda; class Insecta; order Hymenoptera; family Formicidae; genus Atta; species Atta colombica. The sequence goes on from NW_017259353.1 coordinate 1,574,963, forward strand.
AGAATATACATGAATAACTACAAATACTGATATTTCTTGGTCCTTTGTGTAATGATGTCGAATAATTGCTTTTTGTAATTAAATTTTTTAATTAAAAATGTAGCAATATTAGAAAAACAAGATTTTCAAAGATAAGTAGGCGTTACTAATGCGATCATTCAAATATTAAAAATGTCATAAGAATATGCGTATATAAGTGTAATAATCGTTCTCTCTTCCGTAACGCCTTTAAAATGTTATAAATACAACATATTTATTAATTATTTTGAGTCCATCATACATTGAATCCACATTAAAAGAATTTTGAGAAAGATAAATTAATACTTATATATACAACATAATGTTCTAGAAAGACACTTTTTACTAAGAATAATTGTCTTATATAATTGTAATATTTTTTTTAGAATATTATTTATGTATATTTCCATCATATCAATCTATTTTATTAAAGATAATCTCTTATTATTGTTCTACAAATATTAGAAGCTCAAGTTTCTTTTTGTACAAATATATTTATATACGTATATATTTAAATATTTATAAGAATAGGACATGAAAGGTCGTTGGCATAGCTACGATATGTCAACCGAGTAAGTTTATTCGTCGAAAAGCTTTTTTGAAGAAAGAAAAATCCTATAGAAGTAATCCTATAGAAGTAATAGAAATAACTTATCACTGGAAGCTGAATTAATCAAATGATTAAATAAAAATTAATGATAATTATATGATTAAATGACTGACTATCATAATATAACAGAATTTTCATTACAATCCTAAATATAATTAAACTGGGAAATAAAAAACATTTCCATATATGAGTAAAATCTTCATTTTAGCCTGCTTTTTTCTATTTGGAAAGATACGTGCTTTAAGCAAAAGAAAGTTCTGTCAACATTAAATAAATGTATTCTGCACATATCCACTGCTGTTTTATCGCACTGCTATGAAATTATAATTACTGTTAACGTAAAAATAATTTCACATAAAAGGAATTAATGTAGGAAATATATTTCATATTTTCATTAAATGAAAAACTATAATTTTTTTTTAATAGAGGAACTGTAGAGATAAATCTATAATAACAAATATATAAAAAGATGTTTTTAAAATAAAAATTTTGGAGATTATATGAATTTGTTATACTGTGTGTGAATACATAATTATTTGTTATATTGATTACATAATCATATTTGTAGACATAAGTATCGAACAACATACATAACATTAAATTAATTGAAATACTTAATAAATAATTGAAATACTTAATAAATATTTAATAAATCGCTCACTTCTCTAATTAATATGCAAATTGAAGCTTGTTCTGATCTTAATTTGTTGCTTATGACGAACATTGAGCCTGCGTAAGTCTTGCTTCCCTATGCTCGATCGATTCATTTAATCTTAACAGAAACTAATTAACTTGCTAGACTGATTTCCTTTGTTATAAGGTAATCTGCGTCGATACTTGTAGGACGTAATAGACGTAATGAACTGCGTCGTAGGGCTTTATCATTCACGGTCTCGCGGACAAAGTCACAGTTAACGTTGTCTTACACAGAATAAATAAATACTGTTTAAGTAAGCTATTTTCAAGAGATGAAATTTACCTTGAAATGTTTAGAAGACTGACATAAAAGTAGGCATTACATTTTAATATATATTAACATGTACAAATTTAAAAAAATTTACCGGTAGGTGATTCTATTAAAATAAAGATTTTAATCACAAAAAATATTTTTCAGAACTATATATGTATTTATATATATTTATATGTATTTATACGAATATTTAATTGAATACATCATTTGTTCAAAATATTATATATTTTATGATAGAGAGATAAATTAATATTTGACATTAATCTTGTTGAAAAAAATAAAAAAATTTCCTTGAAAACGAAAAATTATCAAAGTTTTAATGATATCTGAGATTTTTGTTAAAAGTTAAAAATTTAAACAATGTCTAAGATTATTTTTGCAAGAGATTATTAATTCACCACAAATGTCAAATAAGAATTTTTTATGTCTATGTGCAAAAAAAATTTTTTCTTAAATAGTTTTCTCAAATTTTTTGCTATATATGAAAGTTCACGGATTTATATAATGGATGACTTGTCTGATTTCTCTTAGGGCTCGGCGGATTCAAACTACTCTCAGCCGAGCTCGGATCTTTCGCTGGACGAGGAGAAAGAGAGCTTGCGACGCGAGAAGGAGAGGCAGGCCCTCAATCAACTCGAAAAAGCCAGAGTAAGTCATTGATTTTTCGTATGCTCTAGTTCATTCCACGAAAACGGTTCTATGCTATTCTTATTTTTTCGCACTTTCCGCTCTCACAGCTCTATGCTATTCTTTTTTTTCGCACGTGCTGGATCATCGTTTTTCGATCGAATAGGTATCTCATTACCGCCGCATTATTATATTTCTTCGGCGTGATGTAAACATAAATTTATATGAAAAGTTGCATAATATAATTTTAAGATAGGAAGAGAAAAAAAAGAAACAAGACTCGACGAGATGCCAATTGGATATTTCACAGAACTTCTTTTTGCGTTCATCCAAGTCATAAAGATAAATCTATGGAAAAATACTCATACGATCTGTATGAGTGTTATGGCTTTAACGTGGTAGTAATGATTAAATGCGATAATAATGTCGGCACTCACATATCAAGAAGTGTTTTACGAAAAATCCACGAGCAATTTTTTGAAGTGTAGATTCATTTCATTAGTCATCTTACTTCATTAAGAATTAATTTTGTTTATAAATTTTTACTTGTATACACGAAGAAAACAATTTTGTTGAAGAAGTTAAAAATTTAACTAGATGATATATACACACAGAAACATTTGAAAATAATTTTGTTAAACCATCAAAATAATTATATAGAAATTTCAAACATGACGCAGAGTATTCCTATGTAAAAGTATTGATATTCTAGTAACCAGTTTGAGTGTCTTACATAATTATTTTGAAAGTCTAACAAAATTATTTTCAGATTTTCTGTATCTAGCTGTATTTAGATATTTCAACAAAATCCTTTTGTATAACTGTTATATAATCCTTTTTGTATAACTGTTATATATTATAGAAAATTATAAACTAACAATTATGTTATTTTTAATTGGTATTTGTTGGATAATATATTTTCCTCTTTTCTCTTTTATATTACAATATTGCATTGTATGCTTTGTCCCTCCACTTGCAATCTGGGTCTTTTTCGGCACAAGCGAAATTTTACTCTCAAATATTTTCGAAATAAAGGAGAGCGAAGTTCGATTGCCATTCTAAAATGGTCTGTCAAAAACTTATTCGGTAATGTAATAAGGTTGTTAAAAAGTAACCCTGAATTTTTCCACACTTTTTGAAAGTCTAGAACAATAGAAAAACTGAAATTAGACGAAGGGAGTAAAAATATGATTGCAAACAAAGGATTAAATTGCGAAATTTTTTATTTATAGTAAATTATAATGATAGATTGTAGGATATTAAATGATAAATATAGTTTTGAAATGATGAAATAGCACGAACATCAAATGCAAGGATCTGATCAGCTCAATTTTCTTCGGTTAACAGTAAATGGATATTGATTGGTGGGAGACGACCTTCGAAGGATAGAGCTCGTCGCAATAAAAATGAAAAGCTTTGCAATACTCTTTTATTCTTTATTGAAGGGACGATGTTGTCACTAGAAACATGCGTCCACGCATATGACAATGTGTCGATCGGCCGTGAAACTCATCGGTGTGGCCGGCTTTTATTTTCTATTCCCTACATGCGATATAGTTATACGTGTTTATGTACACGTCGCGATATAGGAGTCGCACCGTGACCCGATAGAAAAGTCGATAACACGGGCAAGAGAACGATGATACGTAACTAAGTGCAGTGGTACGAGACGATACCGCACATTTGTCGTCGAGATTGATGATCCGATTTACTTTTTGGAATAAAATAATCGCGGATAAATTATATAAAACAAATATATTTTTATATATTTATTTTTTATAACATTTTATTAAAATTAATTTATTTAAAGATTAGATTTATTATAATTTTATTGCATTGATGGCTGACAAAAATAAAAATTTTAACATTGATCAATTAAAGTACACTGATTGAGGACTCAATACGTTCTTATTTCTACTTTTCAATTTACATTTCAGTCGAAGCCAGTAGCGTTTGCAGTGCGGACTAACGTGAGCTATGATGGATCCGTCGATGATGACTCACCTGTGCACGGATCAGCCGTCAGCTTTGAAGTTCGTGACTTTCTTCACATCAAGGTATAAATATACATCCTCTGTTTTGTAGATTTTCCTGTTGTATAATTTAAAAATTTTTTTTATTATTAAATCTTCTATCTTTTTAGGAGAAGTATGATAATAACTGGTGGATTGGCAGGCTCGTGAAAGAGAATTGCGATGTGGGATTCATCCCATCACCTGTGAAGCTAGAGGCCTTAAGGTTGCAGGCGACCGCCGCGCGTGGTACGAAAGGACTCTACTCGACGCGAGGAGGGTCTTCAGGGAACCTAGGCGAGAGTGGTATGCCCTCACGTGGTTCCACACCACCTACGCCAGGTATCCTAGCACGTCCTTCTTTCTTTCCCCCCCAAAATTTACGGTGTATCCAATTCGGTATACCTGATCGGGAACTTTCTCAACTTGATCCTCGACAGTGAATTACAGGCGGACGGATCATTGCCACAGGCCGGTCGAAACAAAAAATAAATGTGACGAATAACACTCGCTTGAGATCCTAAGTATCCCACTATTTGAAACATACAAACATCAGCTTCGAGTGCTTATATCGAAAATTTTAAATTGAAGCAATTACTTCTGTGTAATTCGCAATGAATAAAACTGCATGCGCAAAAATAATAAAGTTTGATAGAACATGTAAATTATAATATTATTATACTGTAGTAGATTGATATTTAATACAAAAGTATATTAGAATTTTTTTTCGTTTCTTACGATTTATACAGAAATATGAGCTTCTTCATTTATGCTCTTTCGCGACAAAAAATTGCTCACTGTGCTCTCGCTTCACACGCCCTATTAGTGTTCATTTCATTGCTAAAATCATCGAGTAAGTCACCGTATTCGTGCAATTCATCACACATACGCGCGCGCGCGCACACACACACACACACACACACACACACAAACGCTCACACGCTCACATACGCACACATGCTCACACACGCACGTACACGCACACGCACGCACGCACACACATACACACACACGCGCGCGCGCGCGCGCGCGCGATTCTTAGTACTGCTGTAGCTAGCTGCTTTGATAGCCGCTGCTATAAGCAGATATACACAAGCATAAATTAGTGAATTATGTCTAGACTGCATCTCATCAGTTGAGTGCTTCTTCATAGCTTCTTTGAGAGAAAGAGGGACTCATCGATCATGAGATAAAGATGAGATTTCGAGTAACCTCATATTCTTTCGACAGGTGATGACAGCGACAGTGTCGGGAACGTACGACCTGGCAAATCAACCCTGACAACCCCACCTGCTAAGGAGAAGCGAAAGAACTTCTTCAAGAAGCCGGTAAACGTTCGGCGTGCTATGCTATCGTGAATATCTAACGCATCACGCACAGCTTAACACCTTTTGAATTTCTACATTTAGATTAGTACGCCTACTGAGCTGGCGTGATGCTCAATGACGTCATGCGTAATAATAGCTGTCACACTGATGTTAAAAAATGTCTGATAACTTTAGAATTGTTCGCTTCGGTATTGATTATTGCACACGGTTTATTTAATACTCTTCCTTACGATGCAGATAATAGCTGTATACAATAGCATGATGCATTTCTCTCACGCTAGTTAAACGTTAGACGTACAGACAATTCTATTTACTGTTTCTATCTAACATATAATCTTGCGACACTAGGCTTTGTCCATGTCAAGGCAATTTTCCTAGTACTATTTTATAACATATAAATAAAAAATTTTATTAGCGAAAATTTTTAAACTGAATAAGAGAAATAAGATTTATCACAAAGAAATGTTGAGATAATATTATATTTTGCCAAAGCTCTACTAGTGAGTAAATAATTTATATGGACATTGTCTGTGATATTAAAATTTACCAGTCAATTTTAAATTTCAAGTTTTAGACTTTAACACAGTTCTCTTACTCATATAGATATACAGTCAGTGGTACAAGAACGTCATTAGTGTTCTCTGAAAGAAATCAAATATATATTCGAAATTAAAATTATATTTTTAAAGTGTATTACAAGCACTAAAATGCATTTATTAGTATGTCGTTCAATCACTATTATTATTTATTATAGCTTCACAGCATCGAGATATGCTTTCGTCGAGATTTTCGATCAGAGTCTTGGGTAAGAACCTCTAAATCTTGCCAAAATAACTGCTTTAGATTAAATATTGGTTTTTCTCGAAGCTTCATTTTTATAATTGACTAGATTTTCAATCGGATTTGCGCCTGCACATTAGGAAGGATAATCTTGACGGCTTCATTTTCACGTTTGCACTGCGTGCACAAATGGTTTTGATATTTCGAATCGTTTTCTTTTCGCAATTATTCCGGTTGCGATTATTTCGTTCAAACCCTTTTCTACAGATCTTAATAATGATTTTTTATATTTATAATATTCGATTAGCATCGAGATTTTCGGAAAAGATATGCAAAACACTGAAATTTTATTTACGTAAATAATCCTACTTATAAATTTTTAAAGGACCTTTGTTTAACCTTTGGAGGAAGGGTTATACCGATCACGCGTGGCATAAATCCAGGTTCAAAAGAAAACTACATCAGAATGATATTGAAAAAATCACGATCAATATTTTCCTTTGTCCATTGGAATAGTCTTTTTTCTTTATGCTCAGTTGTTAAAAGAGTTGTTTTCAACTCTGTATTTCCATCCAGTCAGAAGCTTTTAAACGAATGACGTTTAGCTAAAGACTATCTTTTAAAGCTTAAGAAAGCAATAAATTAATTTAAGTACATTTTTAAATAAAATAAACTGTCACATTGGAGATAACTCAAAATTGTATAACTGTATCTTTGAAATAATTCAAGTGTAAACTCAATATTACGCGAGTAATAAATTATTAATAAATATAAATTAGCAGTATAAATTGTTATTTTATTAACCGCATCGGATTTAATTAATTATTGCTAATACTAAAACATAGTCTACAATGCATTTTATTGCTATCTTTTTTAAATAATTATGCACTGTCAATACGTTCTTCAAACACTTTCTTTTTGCGTAACACTGATTTTTATGCCACTGGCTGTATGTAATTGACAATTCATGTTTTACAAATACCACGACTAAGAATTGACACAAATAAACTTTAAAGCAAATTTTTAGAGAAAAATATATAAAATGTGATACCAAAATTTTTTTCGATGTATTCTTTCGTGTTTCTGTATTCTTTTGTTGAAAAATTGCTTGTGTTCAATGATTTATTATAACTGAATTACTTCTTTTTCTATTCTAAAATTATTAACTTATCAAAAGGAATTAAATATTTTTTATTAAAATTTTCCATAGTTCCACAAACAGTTTGTGAAAGTTTCTTATTTTAGATGATACAAAACATAGTATCATACATATCATATCATGGTTATATCGAATGTAATCAATAACTAGAAATGACTGGTAAATATTTTCACTATTCTAACACACTGTTGATCACTCTTTTACCGTCACTGCAATACATGTTTGGTTAGAGATTATTTCTGTAGCTGAAATCGCGTATTATGCCGAAAATCGTTCACTAGAAGGTTGAATATAACCAAACCAATCATAGTGCGTAAGAGGCCGTTAATTCTTTAGCCCGATATCATAGTTACTAACATGCTGCTTGGCCAAAGTACCTTCGGTGCTTGAAGAGGATGTCTCGTGGGCGTTCGCACGTTCAGAGAAGGACTTTGGCCGTGCAGGAGGTCGCATGTGTCAAGTCGACGTGGCCATTAACTGATTTCAATGTTTCAATATTGCATACCGTGCTCAAGCAGTCCTACGTAAGTGAGACTACCTGGGGTCGATACCGGCGAATGCGCCTCATCTCAACTAACCGAACTAATTGTTTGCTCCAATTTTCAGGAGACGACAACCCCCTATGATGTAGTACCTTCCATGAGGCCCGTGGTGCTGGTAGGACCATCGCTCAAAGGTTACCAAGTGACGGATATGATGCAGAAGGCACTCTTCGATTTTCTCAAACACCGTTTCGAAGGAAGGTCTGTCAAGACTCTTTATATATGTCTTACGTAGTCTGACCTTTTCTTGTTATTAATAAAAAAAAAACAAATAGCTATATATTAATCTTAATTGTAAACAGGTTTTCTTTCTCGTACTAGTAAAAAAAAAGAAACATCCATTCTTTTTATATGTATCTTTAAGTAACTAAATCTGATTTAATCTATATACAAGGTATTACTGTAACAATATGTGCACATTAAATATGTCGTGACAGTTTAAATATAAAAAATTAATATTTAAAATTTGTATTATTTATATTATTAACATAACAATAAATTAGGACTGATAAAAATCAGTGCTGTAATTAGCGTTGACCAATTACAGCGTTGATTCTCATCAGTCCTAATTTTCCCTTTTTTGTTATTGTGTTAAATAGAAGAAATCTAATATGTTTTATTAATTATTATATTATTAATTTTACTAAAAATTATTTATTGTTACAGAATTATTATCACACGAGTAATGGCGGATATATCATTAGCAAAAAGATCCTTGCTGAACAATCCAACTAAAAGAGCGATCATGGAGCGAACATCTAGCAGGAGCAGTTGTTTAGCAGAAGTCCAACAAGAAATCGAAAGAATTTTTGAACTTGCCAGGACGCTACAGGTTTGTAAATAAAATATTATAATATAAACCTTTTAATTTAAATTTAATTAAATATTTATTTTAATTCTATAAAGAAATTTTCCATAAATAATTTAAACACAATAAATTAATTTATGTCAACTAAATTAATCGAAACCTCTAATATGCAATTTTAGCTAGTCGTGTTGGACTGTGACACAATAAATCATCCGTCGCAGTTGATGAAGACTAGCTTAGCACCCACGGTCGTTTATCTAAAAATTTCTTCGCCAAAAGTTTTGCAAAGATTGATTAAGACCCGAGGAAAATCCCAGATACGTCATCTTAATGTACAAATGGTGGCTGCCGAAAAGCTAGCACAGTGTCCGTTAGAGATGTTTGATGTTATCCTAGACGAAAATCAATTAGAGGAAGCGTGCGAACACGTTGCCGAGTATCTTGAAGCCTACTGGAGGGCGACGCATCCTCCAGATTTTTCCACGATACCTCGCGCCGTGACAGCACCTGATGCATCGACGGATACGTACCCTCAACGTGTGCCATCAGGTATCACGATTGTTTCGATAAGTTGAAGATCATTCATTACATATGTGTTTAAAGATTTATAGATTTGCATATCAAGAGATTCACAGAGAAAGAATGGTTTTGCTGAAGTTTTATATCTAAAAATTTAGATAGATACAGATTTGAAAATAATTTTGTTGAAATAATTATCGAAGTATCGAAATAATTATGTAGAACGCTTAAGCTGATTGTTAAAATATTAAAATTTTTTGCAGCATTGCTCATTATGCTTAAGTTTTCTAATTATTTTGATGACTCAACAAAATTATTCTAGATCTCTATCTTGTTACATTTTAAATATTTCAGCAAAACCCTTCTTTCCATGTTTTAAACTCATGGAAATCATGCAAATACAGAAAATTCTAAATTGGTCATATTTTTGTCTAGTACAAATAATAATGGAATTCAGGACAATAGAAAGATTTTAAGTAGCAAAATATAGCCAATATTTCAATCATTCGACGATGATTTAGTGGAAACTATCTAAAATCATTGAGACACAGGAGCCAATGTAAAATCGGCGGTGATTTACAATGTCATTTCTGGCAGAGACATCGTCGTATTGACGCAAATCAATGCATAATATGTAGATTGACATTTTTGGCACTATCAGCTTTGTCTACGAACATACTTAGCTTAATGCTTAAAATTAACTGAAGGTTAATATTGGCTAATCGAAATATTGGCTTTGAGAAAATTGTTGTATTGATCATAGTACCTCGGGAAAATAATTTAAGAGACATTATTAACACATCCCTCAATATCTCATTTCTCGCAGATTACAAATTAATAGTATTAAAGTTCCTTTTTGACACAGATCGATAAAAATCGTCGTTCTATCTTTCTTTGCATTTCATAAGTAACAAAGATGGAAAGATACTTGTGTCGACTTGTGTCACTAAATGAAAGGCACTTTTATAATTTTCTATTCAACAATGTAACTGCTATATACAACATGTATTATATTGTTTATATTGTTGAGTAGGGAAATTGTAATATTGACATCATTTTACTGTTAATTTGTATTCTGCGGATTTAATACCGTATAATCCAATTATTTGTGTCTCAAACTCGCTTTTTTCAAAAATCCTTCACTCTTGCTTTCTAGTCCTATCAGTAATCTAAGATTCAATTTTGTCACTAACAATCGATTCTTATCCTCTCAGGTGCTTCTCATGAGACTTACTATCATCGAAGAGGTAACCCAATATTTTCCTTAAACATATTTTGCACTCTCGTATTCCTTATTTGTTGTATTCCTTCATTTAGTATAGTTTGCTAATTGTGCACATTGTCGTCGCATGAAATCATTTTAAAATAATTTAAAAAACAAATTACTTTTTAAATATTTAATTAGAAACAATTAATGCAAGTTAATATAGTGATGACCATTATTGAGATCTATGCATCTATTATTATTACTGATGTTATATATGTTTAAAAATGTCTATTATTTTATTGTAGCATGATATTAAACTTGCATACGTTAAATATAGCAATTTCTCGCACGATTTATTAATGTTTTATGTTTTTTATTTTTTCATAATAGTTTCAAAAAGTTATTACAGTATTTTCATTATTTTTATATAACATCAATTTTTTTTAATTATATGAGATTAATACTTATACATTATAATGCAATTTAAATGTGTATTATAAATGCACTTACTTATTCTCTATAAATAATTACAATAATTTTTTATTTATATACATTATATATATTTCAGCGTTACGTATAATTTTATTAATAATTTATATATGTAATTATGTAATTATGTACTAATTTATGATCTCTAACAACCTACAATATTAATTTCTAACTCCGCATTCTATTTCACACATCCACCGGAGAAGCAATGCTGTTGATTAAAAATATCATCATTCGCATAATCGTTTATTCATCAAATCAAAATATCATCTTATCCTGACGTTATATTTCTTTTCAGCCGCAATATACGGATCAAACGTACGGGTCGATATGAACTTGTACCCAGTGCAGTAAGACCGAGGCGCGTTTCTTTTCCGTTAGTGCGAATAAATTTTTTATTTGTGTAATCGCTTCCCCAATTATTTTATATAATCAGCAGAAACTTTCCTTTCTCATACTTGATGTATTTAATAATTAAATATATAT
>NW_017259353.1:1586617-1600675 GCF_001594045.1 Atta colombica
TTCTTTATTAATATTAAATCTAATTAAAATATTTAAAGAAAGAGGAAATACTTTAAATAATTTTTCAATATCTTTAAATAATTTATCAAAATTTTATTTAAATATTTTATTCCTTGAATTTTATATAAGTAAGTATAGACGTTTATAAAAACGACGCGCATGTAGATGTTTTTTAGTGTCCGAGGAAAGTATTAATATTTGTCTTTCTATAAATATTACATATGATAAAATCTATGGATTTTTTTTTAATATTTAAGTGATTAATTTATTCTTTGATTTTATTTTACGCAAATTAAGAATATTCAAAAATTTTTTGTTAAGTCTATGTGTTCTTAAATGTCAATGTAATGACAAGGATATTACGTGATTGCGCTTGCGCAATCGTAATTTTTGCGAGACAAAAGTCAATAAAGCTATACCCGATTTTCCCGAATAGCACAATTCATTGGCGAAATATTGGTTAAACATTGGCATATATACATTGGGGATATATTGGGACAATGTTACGTCGATGAATTGTATTACTAAGGTTACTTCTTTTTTATTTATTTTCTTTGCAAATATAATTTTTAAACTTCGCCGTACTATCGTTGGATGTAACATATAAAAAACAATTTCAGCCACGAAACTGTCGCGAGGACACGCACAGATTATTAGTTTTGTTGTTGTCAGCAACGAGCTCTGACTCCGATGTTCTGTTTGTTTACGTGTAAAAGTGGAGGCGGTGGCTGCCACGGGAGTCATCCGAAAACACAACTAGCAACTTGGTCGCGGTAACCAAGAGACCAAGATGAAACAATCGAGTTAAGAAGAGCGCGGGACATACCTGTCATTGTGCGGCCGTTTCTACTTCCTGCTTCATCGCGGATGCAATTTTATGCGGCATAAACCGGCCAAATTGTGCGCTTCGGCCCGTGAATATTTAATTCTGGGTGCGGATGCGATTGAAAAAATTAGAGAAACTATGTAGGAATACCTTTGTAAAGGCGCGTTGTAAGTACAGATGGGTTTGGTGCATGGGCCCGGAAACACGGAACCGACCCGATTTTATTTCTCTCAAGGAGAGAAAATGATTTATGATTCCCATTATTTTACTTTTCTTTACACGGTGGAATAACTAGTTCGCCACAGAAAGAGCAATCAAAGATTATATCTAATATGTAAGATTTTAACATAAATTATAATTCAAATCTTATTCTGAACTTTTTCTACTTAAAAGATTATTGTTAAATGCAAAAAGGCGAAAATATCTTCTAAATTTCAACTGTGTAATCAATTTTTAACATTTTTTCAATTTTACTACATATTTTACTATATATTTTATTTCATCATAAAGAAAATAAATTAAATACTTTTGCATACAAATATTTGATTTTTATTTACGACATAAAATTTATTATAAAAGCTTTTCATATAATATTTTATTAATTTTAAATATTATTAATATCATTGTAGTTATTTGATTGCTATATTAACGCAATTACGCCACTGACATTTACTTCATTTTTTTATTCCTATTCCAATAAAATTTTTTTTGGCTAAACTTCTGGCTACAATATATTTTTTATTTAGTTGTAAATCACTTAATATCTTTTCTTTAAAATTAATATTCTATACTTTATTATTTATAGCAAGCATTATTTTTTAATAAAATCATAAATAAAATTTTATAAATTATCCTACATTTTTAGTCTGATTTTAATCTGAGCTTAGTCTGTCTAATCTACTCTATAAAATAATTGATATTAAAATTTATTTATTTATTGAAATTTTTAACATGTCACGAAGTCTAGCCTTATACATATTCGTTTTATTTGATAATGTTGTTTCGTAAGCCCTTCACCAACCCTTCTCACATAGAATAGGATTATAGAATAGAGATTATCTAACGTTAGAAAGAGAGATATTAACGACGTAGCAGCGTGAGTCGAGAGGACAGAAGTGAAGGAATTCTTTAGTCGTCGTAGATCTTACGCGATTTATATCGTCTCGTATAATATATGTTCAAGATTGTATCAATATATCGATAAATAAACGAGTACATTCTTCTACTTCTCGATTTCTGCGCACCTGCGCAACGATAGTTCGAACGTCGGAGTCTTTGCGCCGTACCTTCTTTTTTTATTTAGTCTTTTTTTTTGCTTAGAGCTTGCATGGATTAAGTAGCATGAGATGTTGGAATGATTTGGCTGAAATCTCATCCTTATTGCTCACATCAATAATCATTCAGGATCCAGATATTTGTTTTTACGTAGGGTAGAGTTTGAGTGATGTAGATTCTTTGAGAATTCTTTGCGGTGAAATTTGTACAGTCGATAATTTCTTAATATAAAAAAATTTTATTTTAATAAAAAATTTAAGAATAAAAATAAAAAAGCTTTAATTATATATAAATACAATTCGATGTCTTATAGCTAGCATATTTATGACAGACATTTTGATTTGCCTCTCTTTAATTAAAAATCCGCATTAATGATTATATCACTTTTCAGTCATTACTATTAGTGAATCTGTTCTTTAAGAAAACGATAAGGACAATAAAATTTGCGAAAAATCACAATTTTGTTTGAGCAAGTCGTGTAGCTATCACTTTGTAAATTACAATCTAATCTTTCTTTGTTTCTAATTCAGGAGCTAGAGATGAGTCAACGAGAAGATCACGAATGGATCGGATGGATCGAAGCGAACGCATGGATCACGAGTATGGCGAGGAAGAACATAGCATCGATTATGGCAGTACTTTGAGACGTCGCAAACAGCATGACTCGAGTCTTAATGCTATTTAGGAGCTGGGGCCCCGGGGCCTGTCGCTTCAGCGCTGTCCCCATCTGCGCACCACCGCCCTTTAGCGGGCTCGCCTCCCGGTAACGCTACCGAACGCTAGGAAGTGCGCAACGCTACCTCGCGATAAGATCGCTGCGCTCTGTTAGTGGGGCTGTTTCCTGTTGCGTTACTCTACGCCAGCGATCGGCATCAGATGCAACTTTCAGCCAGATTTTCATATCGACGCCCACTACTCTTCTGAAGAACTTCAATACGCTACCACTCGCCAGCAGCGTGCACGTTAATCCCGGAAAACAATTTGCGCTTGCATTTTTATTCGTGCTGCCAACAAAAATATATATATATAAATTGAAATGTAAGATTTTAATTGCTTTTTAATTAGAGAACACAGATTTAGTTGCGAAACGTAACTGTTGGAAAATTTTCTGGCATGCTTTAAACATGCATTCTTATCTTCCGAAAGTTCTTGCGTTTAATGATACACATTTATATTATACGCTGCTATTATTCCTTTTTACACTGTTGAATACTTTGATAACGTTCGCGATTAATTGTATAATTACATTTTATTAATAATGAACAACAAAGACGGTTTTCATCGTAGAACTTCTACTTCTCTTTTTCTTCTTCTTCTTCTTCTTCTTCTTCTTCTAATATGCTACTGATCATCAGAGTAGCGTGCAAGTGTTATCAAAATAAGTTCATTCCGATAAATCTAAATTGTTTATCGTCAAACTGCAAAGAATCGAAAGCAAAACCGCTGTTATTACTGAATTTCATTAACACTATAAATTCCATTATTAACATTATAAATTCCACAATTCGCATATATTATCTATTTATAAAAGCATATTTTCATCTTTGTACGTCGTGTCTTCGCCAATTAATGCCCCAATCAATATCACGAACGTGTATCACTCTGGCGATGTCATTCACAATTGCAGAGTTATGCTATAGTCATTGATCATACCAACTATCAAACTATTCTCACGCACAAATACCATCAAGTTGTACTTACCTGATGACGTATGCTTAAGGGCTCTGTTGTGTGTTATATAGAGGGAACATGTCAACCGCTCATTATAACAATTAAGCGTACTATGCCAAATGTATCAAATGCTCACCGTAATAATTACTGGCCACGACAAAGTGCACGCATCGTTTTGAGATGCACATGACATCGTACATAACATCTTTTATGCTACTTTATACAAAAGAAAGATAATATTATGGATTAATACTGTAAAAGAAAATACACACATTTGACTGCATTCGGTACTCCTCGTTAAAATATACTCAAAGTCGTTCACAAATCGACACTATGCATTTTTCATATGAAGTATTATAGAACTTATTCTCGAACCTTTTCGAAAGTTTCACAAGCAATTAGGAAGAAACTCGAAAAATTTTCTGAACAATTCGATCTCATTTTCATAATCTTTACATAATTTAAAATTGTTTTTAATCAAAAAATTTGCGAATATAAATTCTAATCAAAAATCTTCTTATATACACACACACACATATATATATATATATATATATATATATATATATATTCTACACACTTCTACATCTTCGATGGACTCTTTATAAACACAAATTATTTGCCAAACTAAAATTATTACGATAAGGGTGAATTTCTTTTAATATTTACGTGCGATTTTCCAATTAGTGAGTTTTTATCGCTAATAGTTAAGGGTTCGAGCGTAGTTTAACGATCGTTTAAACAAATTATCCCAACAGGAGTTCTACAGCCGATTCGAAATAATCTTCTGGTGTCCTTGTCCATTGCAGTATAAGCAGGACAAATTCCCCATTCGCGGAATCAGCTCAATGACACTAGTAGACGCGCGAGAAAATCGCGTGGGACGAGGAGACCAAGATAGAAAGTGACTCGAAATAGAGTGAAAAGAGCCCTGGGGCCTTAATCCTTGCACTGACTCCTCCCGGGCCCTAAAACCAAATCTTTATGTCGAATCGGCGATCGACGATCGACGCGGTATCGAATATTTCTTATGAAACAGAGATTTCACTTCTCTCATAGAATTTAATTATAAGAAATGATAATGACCACTATAATTCCAATTGAAAAATATTAATTAATGATTATCTAGAGAAATAATCTATGATCGATTGAACAGCTAATTTTATTAATAGCTAAATCATTTAATAATCAAGATAAAAAAAAGCTTTAATAAAATTTCGCAGCTGGTTATAGATATATTAATTTGATCGTCGATAGCCAATGTAGTTAGCGTAATTTTACAATCGCTGAAAAGCGATTCGTGATGAACAGAGCTCGGTAACCTTGAATTTGATCGTGGAAATTGAAACCTATCGTCGATCGCGACGGCGGACGTAGCTGAAGCGATTTTAACGATCGACGTAGTGACACTTAACATCAAAATTAGACAAACTAATGTAAAAACAAAATTGTTCTTGGAGATGTTTTTGATTTACGAGACAACAATGGTTCGAAATTAGAAAAAGATATCAGTGCGCTGAACATATGAAAGTTTTCGATTTTGATTAAGCGTGTCAACGACCTAGTGCGTCGCTTTATGATGCGTTTATAGATTTATATGTTTTGCTGAAGCTATGCGAAAGTATACGTAATACACACACACACACACACACACACACACACACACACACACACACATTGCACATCAAAGAAAACGATTTGTGTATATGTTAATACATACATAATAATATATATATATGTTAATTGTACACACAAGTGACAATTCCATCTGTATCACTTGTGACAAATTTTAATTAAGATAAAAAAAGTTAAATAAGATGTTTAGCAGAGATGTGAATAAAATCTACTTGGCTTTTCTAAGGATAATTATAGACTGAAATGAATATAATTTAAAATATAATATTATATTTTTCAATGTATATGTTACATGAATCTCATTCATTATCTTGATACACATTATTTAATTCGCAAAATATTTGATTTATTTTTGAAAAAATATTTAGTTGAAATAATTCTGAAAATCTAAATTACTCTTTTATGTGATAAATATTCTATAATTTATTCACATTTTGCATCAATGGCGTTATGTAAATATTGTAAGAAGCCTTTAACAATTACCATTCAAGTTTTCATTCACGTTGATATGTTACAAATCGGCATCTAAGAAATACTACTAATTAAATTTTTAATTTGTTTTTTACAAAGAATATTTATTGTATCATGAAACTCTTAGTACGTGATATTGCTCATTGCGTATATCTTGTCGATTCCAATCTATGGAGCGATCCGATCGACAGTGGTAAAAAAATAGAAAGAGGTTGATCCAAGCACATACGCGAAACATTTCCTGTCTAGGGATGCATTCCGTTTTACGTATGATGCATCATTTATCCTTGTTGTTCATCGAATATTAAATAAGGATAAATAATGCATTATGCGTATCATGCGTGAAACAGAATGCACCCTAGGACAATATGATTAAACTATATTTTCGAAAAAGTAAAAATAACACTTGACGCAAATAAAACGTACAAACATCTTAAGGCGTTCTCGCAGCCAAAATAGCTCGGAATAGATCATCGGCATAAGTCATTATTTAGGATAATTAATTAAGAACTTTTCCTATATATTAAACGCGATGGTGCATGCACTTTTAAGTAGCGATATTCTATATTGTATATGTTGCTGTGTAAACTAGGCGCAGGTAATCTTGAACTGATTTTTATAGTTCTTTCGAGAATCGAGTATTAGCTATTCTTTATTTATATAAGGATAAAAATTGTTTAAAAATACTATTTATTTATGCTTGTTTTATTTTAGTCGTCGTAATTTAAAAGGATTAAGTACATTTGACACATTTCTTATGATACATTTATGAAAACTGCGAAATGTCGAATTGTAATTTGAATATCGCATAGATTATTTCAGTGCTGGGTTGTTTACTATTTAAACGTTAAATACGGATCGACAAAAAATAATGTTTTGAAAACTGTTTTGTGATTTAATAATAATATAAAATATTCTTAACTGGTATCAATATTTTGAATATTTTTTATTAACTTATAAAATTTTTTGAAGGAAGAAAATAATAAAATTTTTCTTTAATCTTTCATATAAATTTTTATAAAAACTTAAATTTAATTTAAACCGCATTTATATCTCCATGCTTATCGATAAATGCGCACATTTATTATTGAGATTCTGTAGTATATATAAAGTAAACTGTATATATGTGTATTAAGTGTGCGGATATATTGATAAAAATGAAGTGTGAATACGAATTTTATTTTTGCCAAAGAAGAAAAAGGACACTAAACTGTGATTGAACTAATTAGGATATTATTTTGCAAACTACTAACGCAAAAAATTCAATTTTGCCGAGAAATATTTATGGCATATAACATCTTGTTGTGCAGTCGATTGGTACCAATTAAGATATCTATTATGAAAAACGTGAAACATGATTTGCGCATGCTACGATGTCCGTTCATCTTTTTTAATACTTAAATCTTAGATAGGTATATATATATATATATATATATATATATATATTTATACGGAGATTTGCCTCTCTTTGAAGCATCTCGAAGCTTCACATGAGATTTGGTGCCGACAGGAATTATCGCGCCAATATCGCTTATCAGAGTGTTGAGAATGTAAATTTTATCTTAGGAAGAAATTTTGTAAAAAGAGTTACAGATATAAATATCTAACGTCGAGCGTTTAAATAAGAAAGTTGAGAACAACAGAGAAGTTCCAATTCTTTAACAATTAAAATATAAAATCATCGCTGAATCTTCTCGATGTGAAATTTTCATAACATTATTGCAAAACGAATTCGAATGCAAAATATATTTCAAGATAATTAACCACGAAATTCATTTTGCAGCCTAGATTTGTACATATTAGATAAATACGTTTCGTCATAATTGCTGTGAATCTATATAAAAAATTCACGCTGTTTTTTGCTTCCAAAAATAAGTTCATTTCCTATAAATTAAATCCCAAGGAAATGCGAGTATGAATATTCTGGATATAAAGAAATCCGCTTAACTTCAGATGTGCTTATAAGTAGTTGTTTAATGAGAAAAAAACTTTCAGACACTTATTATATTTGTTTCAGAAAGGAACAATTATTAATATGACGTAAATATATTGTTTATTTATTATTAAAATTTAGTGATTATATTTTTGGCAATCTACTTTACATATTTTTATGTAAGTTCTTTTATTGTTAATTTAATTTGTTTTGCAATAATCTGCAAAACAAATTTTTGTTGTATGAATGATATTTTGCAGGAAATAAATTTAAAACATATTGACTGGAATAGATTTCACATTCTTTAAAAGAATTTAATATTGTAAAGTCAATTTATACATATTATAGCAAAATTCTCTATAAAGCGGTTTTCTGCAGATCGAAAACACCGTTCAATTGGTTGATTGATTCTGCTTGTTCGTGGATCGAAAGTCCGAACAAAGTGAACTATAGCTATAGTTGTGCAAGATGTAATATCTTATAGATATTTTTTAATTATCAAGATGAAAATTTTTATAATATTTTGTAACTCCTCAGGATATAAGCAGCGATGAAAATTTACACCATGAGTATATTAACTCATATACGTACACATACGCATCTACATATACGGAAACGTTCCTCTAGAGGAAGTGCATCTGCGGTGAAAATATTTGATTTGAATTTAAGATTTAGCTGCTTCGATTCATCTGTTACTTTCTACATCGCTAATAATATTTCATAAATGTAACGCTCAAGTAGCGCCGAGAATTCAGCATGTATAGCTTGATGGAAACAATTCTAAAATACCTACATCCTTCGATCACAAGTGCTTAGATCGACGCTCGTAGTTTCCGTTTATAATATACGATTGATTCAAATCTGGTTGGAACGAAAAATTACGTCATCGAATTTTGAAACAAACAAAATTCTTCATAGAAATTCTCCAAATTTTTAAATTATTGTCTGTATGAAGTTATATATACAAAAAAAAATTTCGAATATCTTTTATTTTGCAATAATTTGAATCAAACAGAAACATTTTAGAGTATCAAATTTATCATGTTGATTTATGTCATGTTGTTATATTATGAGTAAAAAAATTATTCAAAGAGTGTAGTCTCTCTCTATACACTTTTCAAATTAATTTTTTCAAGATTCGATGACTTGATTAAATGATTTGTGCATTTACATATAAAGAGTCCCGTCGCCTATAAGCGTTAGATAAGAAGCTTCGATTGAGGATGATCATAGGCGAAGCGGAACACTGAAAGTCGAATTGGGAACATACCAATTTTCTGAAGACTAAAATGATTCTACGAGTATCGACGTTAGATGAAAGAGATGAAGGCGGGAATACGCTATGAATCTTCGATATTGTGATAAACTTGCTTAAATTATACTTGCGCCTAAATAGTTCCATAGGTGTAATTTTTATTTAAAGATATTTATAATATTGGTTGGTATAAATCTTGATAAAGTATAAAATATAAACAACCGAGATAGCATAAAATATTCTATAAATATATATAGAAATATTCTATTTAGATATTCATATTTATTTTAAAAAGAACATTTATAGAATGTTCCTTAGAATATTCGTAGAGTATAAGAATAAAAATATGTAGAATATTCTATAAAATATTGTACAAAATATTCTATTTATGTTCATAGAACATTTATAGTTGTGTAATTTGATATGATTATGCTATGAACATACTATGAATATTTGAAAACATTTCGTTTTGAGTTTCATACGAATATTCTTAATGAACATTCATAGAATGTTCACATGCGCTATCTGGGAGTAGTTAACATTTTATACCAACTATTGTTTACATTTTATACTGTCAAGTTTTGTAAACATCTTTAAATTGAAATTATGATTCAGATGATTTAGACACAAGAATTTGAATAAGTTTATCCTATTTGTTGTACGAATTGTGCGCGTGTAGGGCGCGAACTGACCTGATAATTGCATGAGATTTGGTTCGTTGGCTCGCACTGTGTGCATGTAATAATTATTCGCTTAGTTAATTAATTACGGTATTGCATCGTTGACGGATGCTCCTAGTTGCTCTCATGCGATCGATGCGTTCGCTCGCAAAGTTAAGGATCCAAATATTTATTTGTTGGAACGGAAAGAGAGTTTAACGACTGATTGATGCTGTTTGATAATTGATAATTAAATTGCTTGTACGACTAAGTATTTTGTCGCACCGTGTGCACGCGGATTTGTAATTAGAATGATGGAGTTAAGAGATCTCTTTTAGCTTCGAATACATCAGATGAAAAATCTCGAAGCTATTCGCGGATCTAATTTGACATGACGACACATTATACAATGTGCGCAGGGATGTAAAATTTTAACGGATTCATCGTGGCGGAATCGTCAATGACGATCACTTTGATTGTCGTAACGATGGATTGCGGGAACGATCGAGAGACCTCTTTGGGACGACAAATTATTTTTGTTGATAGATTATACGTTAGAATAATTATTTGATTAATGCTTAGTGATTATTTGATTAATTCATAGCGCGTATTTGTAGAGTAATTCTAGGCACAATTACAATTTGATAATAAAATCCATTATGCGCGTAGATTTTTAAGAACGTTTTAAGAAGGATTTGTGGTCGATGTAGTAAACGTTATGGATTTTTATCGGTCTTTATAGCTTGCTCTTAATGCTGCTAATAGTCGTCGACGACGATTTCCCTCGTTCGTCCCATCGACGTGTTTATTGAATGTAATCCTATGGTTGGAAGGTCCAAACGAGGATTGAGCATAGGCCTTAGGTGCCCTTGCAATAAAAAAGCGAGAGAAACATTTGGCTAATGCAAATCCTCTCAGTATGATTAAAATACTATGAAATGTTCTATCCTTGTATCGAGGCTTACGGCATAATATTGTTGATGGTGTAACGCGGTTTCGAAAGTATATCTATATAGCGAAAAGAGGAAATGCGGTGTAAGACTGCTACAGCGTTATATATCGGCTCGAATTGATGTGTTTTTTTATTCTTAAGTAAATATAAATTAAGGTAAAATAAATTTTATTATAAATCAATGATAGTTCAAAATTCTCTAGTTAACGTATTACGAAGAGTAATCTACATTTAGATATTATTAATTTGTAACTTTTTATAAGTACTTAAAAAATGCAGTATAGCTTTTTTGTAAATATGTTATTGATAGTTGTTAATTAATAGTTATTTAAAACAGAAAGAAGTTTCGAAATAAATATTGATAGCGCGAAAGCATAGCTTCTTTAAAAATACTAACATATATTGTTAAAGAATTCACGCACGTATCACGAGAGAGACATCAATTCGGGCCGACTAGCGTTTGTACGAGGATTAGATGCAATTCTGGATCGCGTGTGTAGGAATCGTTAAAAAAAATGATAAACTTCGTGCACGCGCGAGCGTCCTCGATAATTCCCTTTTGTGGCTGGTTCGTCGGATCAAAGATTTTCTCTGTATATTGTCTATATTATTGTCACACAAATGCGCGATCAGCGTCGCCTATTGATGAACGCGTAAATATTTTATAGCACGTGGTAGAATGCTCCACGTGATCCACCCGCGATCCATCCGTTTTTCTTAAGAAGAGAAGTTTATTTCACTATTGTTGCACCAATAATGGAGGAAAGCGAGAGAGAATGAGAAAGAGAGAAACAGAAAAATAAAATATTTGTAAATTATTGCGTTGGATTGTGTCATATATATATTATTCAATTGTACATCTAATTATAATGATCGTAAGATGACTGTACAGTGGATTAAGAAAAGAAGAGAAAGAGAGAAAGAATATGCATGCGTGCGTGAGCGAGCGAACGAGCAAATGAGAGAATATGGCTTGCGTATAATGCGTGTAGTTGTTTGGAGATGGAATTGAGACGTTTAATTAACGAGATGTTGTAAATTGTTCTATAGCAAATGTGAAAAGCGCTACGGCTATTGCAACGCGCTCCTCGAGAGTCCTCGAATAAACGCAGACGAGGACATCTCTCTTCCCGTTAGAATATCGATCTTTAAACATCTTTAAACGAGCGGAAGCTCGTCAAACGTTTCGGTGATTTTCAAGGGACGAGCTGCTCTGACCGTTTCGATGTTGATATGTCAATGCTGTGATGTTATCCTTTGATCTTTAAACAAGAAAGAAGCTATATTCCCAGCCCCCTGACACACCCCACCTACGTACCGATCCCTCTCCCCTTAATCCCTGAGAGATCCTAACAAAACAGAAGGAACCGTGAGATACCAAATATTTCTATTATTGTAATTCCACATAGCCCTTAAAATAGCTAGATTTTAATCGTATTTAATGTAAAGATTATTATTGTTACATCTCAGTGATTCTTTCCTTCGTCAGTGATGTTTTGGAGAGACGAAAAGCGAAAGTAAAAACGGGGAATGCGACAAAGCATATTTTAAAAATCATTACAGTGGACGGCCGATTGGTTCTCTCCCGTACGTCACTGGTACCCGAATTCCTACATCTGTCGCATTTGTAAATAAAAATTTTTATCGTCACATAACATTGAAACAATTTGTATTTTCCCTAAATTGTTTTTGATCAACAGAAAAGTATTTTGATGATGTGATATATTAGATAAACAAAAATTTGAAAAATAATGAAAAGAAATTTTTCATGCAATAGATAAAAACCTTTATCGCATAAAAAGAAAATAGCATAATTTATTGTATAATTAGAGCACTAAGATTTCATCGTGAATCTTTTCAATTGTTATTTATGTATGTAAAATTGGTTTTATATGCGTTGTTGCTACTATTTAGTAAAATCTCTTTTTTATATTATTTTTTGTATTGTTGAGGAAATGACGAGTTCAGGTCTATGAAAGTGGCTTATTGTAAAATTTTATAAATCTAAGTTATAATTGAAGGGCTCGATACAAAAACCGATCAGCTTTATTTTTAAAACTTACTACAATCTTAACGAAAACCTATTTTATCAAGTATATTTTGCAAAATATTTTACGAAAATTGTTGAAATATGTAAAGAAATCATATATTTTCGGAGTTGTCGGAGTTCGTTTCTTATACCAAAAGATGCAGAATGTTTAATACGTTAAATCTACTCGAAAATTAAAATTCGTCAAAAAAATGGAGCTGACCGATTTTTACATCTTTAAATTGGGTTCTTCAATTGTATATTCAGGCAAAATAAAAACATAGAGAATAATTTAGGACACATGAATTATTATTCGTATTCTCTCCTATAAAATATAAACGGACAATACAAAAAGATATTTACATTTTATGTAGGTACATTAATTCGACATATAAGCGTGACGTGAAGTCATATCCTATCGACACACATCGCTACGCTGACGATATACATATCAAAGACTCCAATAGATAAATGCACATTCGGCTGCCGTATTCGACACACGTGTGTGTTACTCTACGCTTTTATATACGTATCGTACCGAGAAACTCTTTGGTAATAAAATATTAAACGCACTGTAGTAAAAAGATATAGCTTAATCTTCATTCATTTCCTCTGTATGTGGAAACAATGAAGTCACGCGAATCACTATTATCGCGTAATTTTTAAAGCATTTCGAACAATTTCAGATGCGATAATTCAATGCGATAAAATTGTTTACCTTTGCGATAGCGAGAAAATGTGTTTACAATCGTAAGCCAACTTGTTTGACGTATTGCAAATTACATTTTTGTAATCATTGCAATAGGAACGATAAATGTATATCTATATATCATTGAAAGTGATTATTACAATTTCTCACGGTAATTCAAATCAATTATAACGGCAAAATATATTATAACGGTGAATGTTAATTATTTCCCATTTACGTGTAGGAAATATACGACAGGTATCCTGTTTAGTCGGATTGCACAAAATTTTGATTAGATGAAATTGTTAATAATTTAAAATCGCGTTTTTAAACGAGCTTAACTAAATGCTCTTTACGTACTTTTTACATTACATAAATAAATAATATTATTTCTTTCCTTATTAATCATCTTTTGCGCGTCTTAAATCGCTCCACGTGAAGTCTTATTTTCGAGTTATGCAATCATGATTTTATTGACGTCTATCGACTAATATTACAAAAAAATATAAAACAATTTATTATCAAGATATCGACTTGATATTTCTTTTTTGAACATAAAACGAATGTTTATAAAAATTATCGATATCTTAGAGTCTTTCAGACTCTACACATTTATATAAATGCAAAAGAACATATTATTTATATGTATATATATATATATATA
>NW_017259353.1:1600775-1617942 GCF_001594045.1 Atta colombica
GTACAATTTCCCTCACTAACTAAATATCGTAAATTCTCTTTGTTCAGTGTTATCAGCTTTTAATTAGCTGAAATACAAGTAGAAAACGAGCATTTAAGCATTGCAATTTAATCTCTTCCTTGAATTTTAAAAAATTTCTATTCATTAAAATATTAATCAAATAACGGTTGCCGAAAATTATCATGTATTTTTCATATTTCTTTAATGAACTTCATCAAATTATTATAGCAGAATTAAATCAAAATGAATAAAAGCAACGATAATTCGAATGTACATTTGTAACAAAAGAAGGCAAGCTACCTTTTTAAATAAAAATCAAAGGTACACGTTGCTCGCGCCTCATAGTGCTCATAATATTTGACGTTTAAATATTACATAAAGACAAATGCTATCAAACAGTTGCAATATGCGTATGTTTCTCGTATCTTCAACGAGTTTCTGGTAACTCTGACCGTTTTCGCGATCGACGCAGCTTCTTTCAATTTCTATCGTGTTTACGATTTCTTATATAAAAAGATAATTTTCGTAATCGGCATAGGAAGAGGCAGTCAAGTGTTTTGTTGAGAGCGGCGTCGACGGAACGCTCTGTGGAAATTGCTGCAACCGCGGCAGCTGTACTTGCGGAAGATCTGTTCCGTGGGTTACGACGATTCGTGACGTCTGACTGATGGAACCTAACGACGATGAGTGATGTTGATCTCGATGAATAACGTTATTATTGTTGTTATTTGCGGTAATGCTGTTTTTTCTAGCGAGATGATGTAGGCCCAAATGATTGTTGTTTTCGATTCTTGTATTGTAATGGATCGGAAGATTATCCTGGAGATCCAGCCTCGACATCGCCATGGTAATGCTTGAGTCTGATGCCCACATACTCTGAAATGACGTTGGATTATGTAACAGATTTGACTTTCTATTAAGCACTTATGAATAATTCTGATGACAGTATAATTACACGAATTGGATTTTACGATTATAATTTCTTTGTTTGAAAGTGTAATGTCTCGTACCCTCTGCTCCTTAGAAATTGATGGTAGAGAAGCTGATTCACTACATGAGACAGCTTATATAGACAAAGCATCATAAATAATAACTGTAATACATTCTTTCGCGAATATTTTCCAATTAAAGTATAATATCAAGAATTAATCTAATTATATTTAATCAAATATTTTTGCAAAAACTTACATTAATTACTAATTTAATGAATTTATTATCACATACCCTCCGCCTATGTTGATTATAATCTGGATTACGCCTAATGCGAAGATGCCGATCCGCACTAGTCCATCGTTGCGTGACCTTGAGTGGAGAATCATCGGGATGTAATTTCCTTTGGTACTCTTCACCTTCGCAGACCTCGTAGAGAGAGAATTGCTCCACCGGTTCCTTGGAGCTGTAGCAACTTAGCAGCATTTGGATCAACTCGTCTACGGTGGTCTGCTCCGAGACCAGAAGGCTTTTGTACTTAGACTGCGAACAATAAACCGAGTTTACTCACAATTACTGCAATACAGATTGAACCCCTTTTTAAGTAAAAATTTTACTACCGCTCTAAATACTTTGAAAAAACTTAAATAATACTTTTGGAACTATTAGTTTTTAAAATATATAGATACTACATTATATGCGAGAAGTAATTTACCAGTAATTGTATATTACTTAAATATATTATTTAAATATATTTTTTATTTTCAGACTATTTAGTGTTTATAGGATAGAAAATATATTACAAAAAGCAATTTACAATTTATTATAAATTATAAATTTCTTTTACAAGAATGTTTCTTATACATACAACATTTTACATTAGAATTTATATATTAAGATGTAGTCTGTTTTTATTTTGTATAAGAGTAAATATTTATTTACCCCGGACATGAGTGCGCTGTCGTATATTTTGACAAGTCCGCCACGGTGTGTCTGCAACGAAAACCTGCAACAAAGAGGAGACATATATAAGCACATAAGTTTATGCATCAGAGATTCCATAACAACGGCAGAAGACGGTGAGTTCAAAGGACACCATACCGAGCGTTATTTCTATATAAAAGCATCGGTTTGCGTCGGGATAAACGTTCTCGTCCTGCTCTATTACGCGTATAGTCGCGCCGGAAGTCTCAGACTGCCGAGAAAACATCGGTCGCGTCAGAATTCCGCAAATAAACCCGTTCTAATCATCAAAGAACTTCACATTCTTTTTATAAGTGAGTTGTGATAATATTTTTCATCCACTATAATGCCGTATTGTATCACAACTACGTTGCCGTATCATTCAGCATTACGATGCGTACTTGGTGCGCGTGGAATCTCAAAAAACGTCCTCATATTTCTTCACAACGATCTATAACATTTACAGCCGCTATCAAAATTCCTTTTTGTTTCGTAATCGAGTAGTCATATTTACATTTCTTGTAAATATCAAAGATTTACAGCGACCCACACGACCACTTGTGCTCCAAGAGTTATATCAGTGAGCAACGAGAAGAACATCGAACCATTGTTAATTCGTGCTTGGCGGCCTACGGGATGTGTTTATAGTTCGCGAATCCTGAAATTACGTCATGAAGCCGACCGAAACCGAAAGGGTCGGTGGTCAAGTACAAAGGCAGACAAAGAACGTACTTGGAATCGCCGCGAGGATGACAGGACTGCAGAACGGCTGGCCTCGCATCCTCGTCAAGGGGCAGGATGGTACGCACATTGGCCCTCCTCACGGTCACCTCCATGGTCAGATAAAACAACCGGGGGTCGCGATGTCTCATGCGATATTTGTTCAGAAGATTTTGTACGACCTCGCGACAGGTCGTCTCATAGGTGATGCTTAGGGTCTTATATTCGATGTCCGGTCGCAGGCAGTTGGCGTAGACCTTGATGGTGGTCTGTAAAGAAAATTGAAAATTTTCCATTAATATGAATATTTATATCAATAATGAATTATTTTATCCATTCTAGAGTTTTCTTTCTTAAAAATATTTCGGTCATTAATGTCTCGCTCTTGTCGGAAAATATATTATA
Organism: Atta colombica; assembly: GCF_001594045.1. Taxonomy (NCBI): domain Eukaryota; kingdom Metazoa; phylum Arthropoda; class Insecta; order Hymenoptera; family Formicidae; genus Atta; species Atta colombica. Next base: position 1,603,794 of record NW_017259353.1, read on the forward strand.
AAAGGGGTAGAAATTCTTTCAGTTGTAAGCTAAATTCAGTAGCAGGAAGACGACGTCCTGTTTTTGATGGTACAGTTAGTAAAAAAACGCAGGCCTTGACAATCAGTCCATAATTAACTCAGAGACATTGGCCACGCGCATGGCATAAAACGCTATCAACCCTTCCGATATGACTGGTTATATGGGGATGTGTGCACCGAAAATAAACCAGACACCAGATCACCCCATTCACAGATGCCACTGCGCGTAGGCATATGTTAACATCCATATTAATATCCGCTTACCGGATCTATGCAGATTTAGAATAACAAATATAATTTCGTCTAAAACAACTAGCATATATAATAAAGACTGAAAAGAGGCAGACATGTGGAAAGAAAGAATCCATAAAATTGTTCATTTATTTAAATAACTCGATAAATAATTTTGTTATATTTATTGGGTATGAAACTTATTATATTATATATGCTACTGTTAATTTTCTTATGTTTGGAAAAATTCCATATGTATCCTATTATTTAAACAATTCATTTAACAAATTTTATTAACAAATATTAGCGCTCTTATAAATATAACAACATCTCTGCATTAAAAGGAACTTCCCACCTCTTCAGCATTAAAGATGTTCAGGTGCCAGTGCCACAAATCAACGGCATGCCAGCTTGGTCGCGAACATATGTTTACACGTAAAGGGATCTTCTCTCGAAACGCGAGTTTTCGTCGGTGAAATTTTACGAGTCAGTTGTATGCTTTTATCACTTTATCGAAAATCCTTTGATCCGATACACACATCTCACGAGTATATATTCGAATGCGCTTTCACATTCATTCAAGGAATAATTTTGCCAAAGTTTCATATAAATCATGAAATCGTTACAGGAAATCGTTATAGGAATCTGTGGGTTATGAAATCCAGTCTAGATCCGGTTGAGTCTCTATCGTGTGAAATAAACACGTTTTGATGACAATCATGGGATTATACCCCCAATCCTTTTATTATAATGTCAACAATAGCGTTCATTGCATACTAGCAATCACGTATTGTGAGCTAAATTCATGGAGGTTATTATATTATTATATTTTATCTTTTATTGTAGACGCCGCGGAAGTTCCTCAAAAAATGACATCGTAGATGACTGATTTTCATAACTGAAAAAAAATGATTCATATTTATTATTATTTAAGTTCTACCTTAAGACAAAGGCTATCGAATCTCTTGATGAAAGATATATAAATGTTGTTTTCTACATTTTTATTTTTTTTTATTTGTTAACGCGCTTGTAGAAGAAATACATTCAAATTGATATAAATTCGCTTCGAAATTCTCAGTAAAGTTTTACGATCGAGAATCGATAGGGAAACATCGGACCTAACAAGTGGTATCTTAACGAAGCCGAAGATACATAGCGTTGGTGTAAATACAACGCCTCGTATTCTTGTTATGTGTGTAACTGCAAAAAGATTTCCATCTCACCAGCAAACTTCGCACGGTTTCGCAGAAATTTCTTCACATGTGTAGATACAACGAAATTTCTGACTCAGCTGTTGGAATTCCAATACACTTACGTTAACGCGATTTTCAGTGCGCGTGCAATCCAATCTTTATACAGCTTTTTTCCTTAAGTTACACCGCATCCGGGCAAGGTACAAAGATCATTATGAATCATTTATTCTAAGTAAATGACAATATTTTTTTTTTCTTTTAAAATATTTAAGTAATATTTATCATTTTAATTGATTAAGATAAAAAGATAAACTCAAATTCTTTATTAAATATCAAAATTAAAAGTTTTATATGTATAGAAATTAATACACATAGTTGAATAAATTATTCAGTTATTACAACTATAAAATAGTTTATTTAATTACATATTAATTTCATATATAAAACTTGTATAGTTATCACCATATAGTTACCATCATTATATTCTCTCTAAGTGTATATAAAATCAATATTTAGTATATAATTTAAAAGAACAGTTTTTTTTATTAATTATCAAAATGAGAATTATTTATCAAAATGAGAAATTCATAAGCACAAATACTATCCGTTGGAAATTAATAATCATTTTGTTATAAAAATTGCATTAAAAAATCGTCTGATGGATATAATCAAGACCAATGTTTGACCAATGTTTTCATTTAACTGGCGGCTAATGAAAGAGAAAACAACGACAAAGTTAGAAGGCATGCGGGTGTCAAAGCAAAGCCTGTGCTTCATCAGGATCGAAAAGAACATTTGACATTCCGTTACGAGCGGTAAGCTTCAATATCTCGCATTCGGTTATACAGGGCAGACAGAAATACATCTTGAGATATTTTAGTTCGATGTTTCTTCAAGTTGAAAGTATTGCTCGCGCATGTACGATTGACACCACCATCAAAACTGCTGCCTCAATTTTTTGTTATTGTAACTATAATATACAGGATTGTAATATCAATATATAATACTAACAATAAGGAGAAGTTAAAGTAAATTAAACTTAATAATCAAATTTCTTTAAGACCTTTTTTTCTATTTTTTTACTTATTTTAATATTTTATTCAGAGTTGTCCGATCTAAATTACTGCATATTTTCTTTTTAGTGGAAACTTAACCGAACAAACCGGACAAAAATAATCAACCGGACAAAAATAAAATTAGATTAAATATAAAATTTAATTAGAGAAATTGCTTATAATATAATTTTCCAAAATTTTGAAATCAGAATAATTTCAATAAAAAATAATAGACTACTTAAAATAATTTTATTATTAAAAAAACCACAAAATTAAACAATGTCTCTTATAATTATTATATTTAACATCTGTTAAAATATAAATAAAATAAATTGATTATACTTCTCTGCATTTTGTACTAGTTGTAATAAATTAGATTTAAATCTGGCATACTTTATAAATTTATTACATGACAGTCGTAGAAATAGAAATTTCAAGTCGAAATCTTAACTTCTATACACATATCAAGTCAAAGATTAAAGTTATATTCTTTAATGTAAATATATGTAAATGATTCCTGTGCATTTAATAATTATGTTTCATTATCAAATCAAATTGAGTTCCTGATTAAAATTACCAGATCTTAAGCATCGTTCTCTCCACTCCAAATTTACTAGCAAAGTGTCATAAATATCAGTAGATAGCTTATCGTGACTCTCGACCGGTTAGTAGCGTTAGTTATTTAAAATGAAGAAATATTGCTGAAATCGGCGAATTCTATTTAATAAATTTCTTTTTATAATGTAAATTTTATTTTATTTATTGGATATTTAAAAACCGGATGTCTGATTTGATTTCAACTGGATATCGAACAAGACTGCCGAATACCTGACAGTCCAGTTTAAAATCAGACGATTGGCAATCTCAATCTTATGCCTTATTTATCAATACAAATACTAATGTAGATTAATCTATATTTGTATTAATGTTAGAGTTAACATAGTTAACATAGTTAACATTAATCACTTCTTTGTACAACTTACTGTTCATCTTTTTTTAATTCTTAGAGCTAGAAACAGAAAACGAGTTTCAATCTAGATTAAAATTAACCTATATTTGTAGAAATGATTGACCATTAATCTATATACATTTAAATTAAAAATTTTGTTCTCTGATATATATTCATGCCATATCGGCGTTATCAACGTGTAATTTACCTTGCATAATGTGCACGATGATATCACCGTTGCTATTTATAAAACAACGTAATGGAGATTTTGATAACGTGTAGACTAATTTTTCGTGCCCTTGATCTTACATTACAGTCGGTAATAGAATACAGCGAGATTTATCATCGAGATAATAGCAATCAGCAAAATGTGCGTCATATTAACTTTAGAAAAAATATATACATATATAATGAGAGGTATATTTTAAAAAATATTAAATTTTTTAGCAGTTTTGTAATCAGATTGCATAATTATTTAAATACCGCGATTATCGCAACATACGCAAACAAAATTTTTGTCACTATGATGTAAAATTATTATATACATTATGAGAATTTAAATTTTATAAAAATAATAAGAGTTCTTTTTCTGCATACGATATTTTAAGTTTTGTTACTCAAATCTAATTTATGGATCAATTTAATCAATTGTTTTCTAAAAGGAATTATAATTATACATTGAAGATATATATAGATTGTCGCTGATGACTTCGCTTTTTTCATACTCATTAATTATAGTAATTAGTACGGCGGATTTAATACATGGAAAACGACTATATTTTTCCATTATCCTAAAAACTCATTCTGTAAATCGAAGCTTTAATAGGAAAACCAGATTGAGAAATTCAAAGAAGGAAGTCCCAAAATTTAGCTGCTAATACGCCATATCGAGCATACGGTGCAACAAAAAATGGAGCATTAAACGGAATAGTGAGCGCCATATGTCACAGGATGCCTTCATAATAACGGGGTCCAATTTAGCTGGAATCCATAAAAATCTCGAACTTGCTCTTTGTAAAGAACGGACGCTAGGTAGTGTACAACTTCTAAACTGTTAGTGGTACGTTCGAAACCGGTAGATCAGTCATTGCTTGCTTTGACTTCTGTCTTCTTCCTGTTTTTTTGATTCGTTCTATTTTGCCAGCAGCTTGTTAGTGCTCTAAATATAGTCATCTTTATCATAAGTTTATCGTTATCAACTTAGCTCTTGCTTCAAAATGTCATCCATTATACATGTATATTCCTATTTAGAGCAAGGTAAGCAACACCTTTCAACGGAAATGTTCTTTTTTGTGTTCATTTTTTTCTAATTAATAAATATTATTGTTACATTATTATTATTTCTAATTAATATATGTATATTATTATTAATGGTATTATTATTATTATTTCACTTCTGCATAATGATCTTAAAATATCATTTAAATTCATTTAAGTTTATTTCCATGTTTTTATAAATGTCACTTTATATATGTATTTCTTAATAATTATTATGCTAGAATATATAACAGGCGCGCGCGTGCCAATAAACCTTTATCTACAATACTACTCTCATACGCACTCTTTTCTTATTTATCTCTCTTTTTTTATTCTTTTTAATAACTTAATATTTTTTTTCTTTATCTTCTCAGAATCTGATAATTTCTAAGTATAGAACGTGACAATGCTGCACAATGGTTAGAATTGATTTATACTAAACCGTAATTTGAATAATTGACTATTAATTCTTATAAAATACAAAAAAAGTTAATAGATTACGACATATTATAAATCAATTCTTACTATTAAGAACTATCGTAGGTAAAATTTCATAAGATACCATTCAGTTATTTCAAAAGAGAGAAAACCTTATATTAAGTATATATAATTAAGGAAGAGTAATGTTTGGATTGATTTACTGTGTTATATTGTTTTTATATATATTGTCTCGCATGGCGCCGTCTATTTATTCTCCAATTGATAAGATGAGTGACGCTGACGCTGTATTCCGCTCGAACGGCAATCGGAGTTAAATAATAAAAAAATATACTTAATGATGATAGTCCCCCATGCTTTACTTGAAAATTGTAAAATTAAATGATAAATTGTAGACAGTAGCCTGCGTATTTTCTGGACCATTGTCTACTTGGCTGCCAGTGATATTGTATATAATATGAGGTCACGTTCAATTGCTCGAAACGTGATAGTATCGCAAATTATGTGCCTGCTTGCTTTATGTGAAACAATATATTACAGAAATTCTTATCTCTTAGCATTTCTACACTTTAATTATGAATTTTTAGTAAAAGTGTTGTTATTTCTTGATTCTGCAAAATAAAAATTTTTAAATTGATGAATGATTACAAATTATAAATATTTATTTACATATATATATTTTCTATTTAAGTAAAATTAAGTTACTTTTATGTTAATATCTTTCACTTAAGTCTAGAAATTCTAACATATCGATTAATGTACAGTCATCATTTATTTTAAATTAAGATTAAAATATTAGGCAATATCGCGAGCATCCTAGTAAATTCGGCGTATTCGAGGTGGACGACGTTCATTTCCATGCAACTTCATGTAACCCATGAACAGCGGTTTTAATGGCTACCGCTAGTGTCCCAGGTAGGAGACCCGTGCATAATAAATTTCTTATCCCGGCGCTCCATTGAATCTCTTCTTTCATGCGTGGCACGTGCTTTTCGGCCCTCAGCTGCCATTTTTCCTCGTGGAGTCTTCAGGTACCATCGTTGTCGAGCACGTGTCCCCTCTCGTTTATCTCCTCTCGGTTTCCGGCCGAGGAAGGACTCGAGAACGAGCATAAAACAAAAACTCACTTCTAAATGGATAGAAAAAACGCTGCAGCTCTGTCCTATGTCCCGCTTTAAGATTCTGAAATAATTATCCGTGAGAGATGATCCAGTGAGCATCACGTAAAACCGACATTTATAATCATCAAAATGTTATTACTTTGTCCTTCACATAATTATTTTTAATTACTACTTTTATTATAACTTTTATTAATTATTACTTTTATTAACTATGTCTTTACATTAATACAAAGACAGTGCAATTTTTATTTCTTGAAAGTGGAGATAGTTTAAACAAGGATAGATTTACAGATGATAATTTTTATTTGGATACAATCAGAATATACATTTTTGCTCGTCTGCGATCAGAATGAAAATGATACTCTCCAGCACCTGCATCACGCGCTAACAAAGCTCTGCTGATCGCACATAATTTGACCAGCATATCGCATGAAACCGCCATTGGCTACCTTGAGTATTGTCAGCAGAAAATATAGGATTTCAAGTATCATCGATTAATTTGCTTTAATTAATTTGCTAATCATATGACACTCATCGTTGTGATAAGGCATAATTTTTCACACTATTGTTATGCGGATAATATCGATAATAATATTCTAAGAATTAATGTCTGTTGACTATATAATTAAAATTACCCAGTATGTAACTGTAGTCACCAGACCAAGACACATGGACCACGTTTGAATGTTGCTGGCGGAATCTTCAATGAGGGACCGCCTCCCGAATTTATTATTATTATTATTATTATTATTATTAATTGTTATTATTATTATTATTAACACAGAAAAAGATGTTTAGTTGAATTAACCGGAATTCTTGTAAAAAAAACGATCCAGAAAGTTCTAGTTAAATCTGCAAGATTTGAAGTTAAATCTATTAAAATTCTAGTAGAAATAACTAACATTCAATAACTTTAATCAGAAATCCACACTTAACTAGAAATCATTTATTTTCCAGAATTCCAGTAAATTCAACTAAACATTTTTTTCCATGTAGTAACACATTTAATTAAACGATTGACTAGAATTAAATCTAAGTCTTCATAAAAATTTGAATGAAGTGCTTGTTATGTTAATTAATCCCACATGATCTTCCTGTCACAGTCATTAAATTCAGAACATTGCAATTGATTCGAGTACAATCACCACTTTCTCTGTTTTCCCACGTAAATCGTCCTTTCAGGATCGTTCGTCGATCCAGTGATCTGCGAGATTGCGAATTCGTTGAGAAACTTCTCGACGGATATCTCCTCTCGGCGGGTTCTTACTTTCGCACCACTTTCCCATTGCAAGACAATGCTTGCCACGAAAGTCATGAGAGGCATAATTGTTACCGAACGACGCACGTTTCACACGCTCGGTGGAAAATCATGTGACTGGAAACCGTGAAGATTTGACGGTGGCTCGCAGAAACGTCGCCCGCGTGCGACTTGTTCTTTTTCTTTTATATTACGAATTGTCGCACGACCTGGTTTACATAATTTCGATCTATAATAGGAATAACTGTTACGGATTGGGTAACAAGCTTGTTTCTGCGAGCGGATATTGTTTTACTTGGGAAGTCCCGGAGTTTCGTAGAAATTGCGGAAAATCGCTTCTGTCATGGCTGGTTTATTGTCATTAGATTAGAGATCGAAATAATCAATCTGTCAGAATAAAAAATAATTGCATGTGTGGTTAAAAAAATTTTATAACAAATGTCATTTACAGTGACTAGATAAAATTGTCTTAGACAATTGCAATAGGTATATCATACAAGATATATTGTAGTTCCAAGAATTCTCTCTCATTCAAAGAATATAATGTGTTTTATAAATTATATAGCGAAATAATGAATTTTCTGTTGGGAAAGAAGCTCAAATTTACAATTTACTTATAGATGGCTGGTGGGATTAATTAAGAGCGGTATTTCTTCTTTACATCTTATCTGTCTTAATTAGCACAGTAATTTGAACTTTGCATAACGAACTCTATATATTTTAGTTTCGTTCTGAGAACGAAACTTATTTACCATTAGCATGAAGGCGTCGGTTTTCACGGTTCTTCTGGGCTGGAAGAAAATGACTCTAAATCGAGCGTGCCGAGTTCAACTGCAGAGTCTCTGAACTCGGCCCTGGAGGTCAAGAATTCCACGCGAGGGTCAATCACTGTTACTTGCATTGTTGGAGTCCAACATTTCGAAATAACTGATCGAGATTTTTTAAAAATATCATTAATTTTTACTAATCGCGACAAGCACAGTGCAATATATTTGAGGCTGATTTCGAGCTAATGCTTATTTATGTTTCTATACACAATTCTATAAAAATGAAAAGATCTTATTAAAAAAATAAACTCATTGCCTTTATTTATAGTCTAATTCATTCTCTATTTGCGTGAGACGGAAGTAAAACTTAAATATTACTGCAACATTTTGCATGGTTCAATTTCCACGGAACAGTAAACTGTTACATTTGGGTTATAAAATTGAGGATGTTACATCGCATGAAGTTGATGACGGTAATAATGATGACGATGCAATGCCATGTAGTGTGGGTCAAGATTATCTTTTGTGATCTCCTTTTATGGATTACCGTTGTAACGGCAGATTTATCCGCTTCTATTTTATCGATAATGTTTCCAACATTTTATAGATCCAATAAAAATAAAAAAAAATAAAATTATCAATCACGGCCATATAAAGAAAACAAACGATGTTTAAATTATTCTAAACAAATGTCACATCTGTATTAATTGACAGCAGATGTTCGATATATATCTATATAATAAGACAGATACATCTATAATAAGTTTTGACATTAAATAGCAATCTATTATCTACTGTCATATTAGTTTCCTTTAAAAAACTTTTACATAAATAAACTTTCTATTTATGTATTATTTAAAGAATTTAATGTAATAACTTTGCGCCATGAAAAGAACTGACAAAGAAAAAAAAACAAGGAGATACTCTCTAATAAATATATAATAAAAATCTTGAACTACTAAGAAGCTAACGATAAGACACGCGCACAGATAAAATTGTCAATCAATACTATATTTATGATACGTTGTATCTCTGGACACTCACATCTTGATAAGAAGCCAGTCGCGAAGGACCACACAGAAGCGCGCCTTCTCAAATTCGCTTGCTGAAGGATCGGCCGTGTCCGGCCGCGAATGTCTACGAGTAGCTGACAATTGACACCCGTTTCCGGCCCTTCATTCGACGATACAAAGGAGAAGCGATGTCCTAAAGAAGAAAAGGGAGCACGTGCTCTCATCGCGTGCCCTGCTTTTACGCTATGGCCCGTGTTCTTCGCAATGTGTTCTCGGTACATGGAACATAATACGGTCATGCTGGAAAGCTTCCTTCCTGCGAACGCATCGTCGTGCGTAAGCTTCTTCTGGAGCCATATGGTATCGGGGCTTCTTCCTTCTCGCGCAAGATGAAAGCGAAACCGCATGTTGTTACTACTCATTGCACGGGCGACTGCATGCGCGTGCCGTCACGAGGATGCAATTCGCGTGATAGAACGTGCTACGAACGGCTATTCTTTAAGCCGGATGTGTGACTCTAAACATTTCTCACCAATTGATTTTGTAATCAACGAGAAACATTCTTAAATTATGTAATTATCTTAATTATACTTTCCTTTCATATTAATGTTTAAACAAGCAGACTTAATTAAGTTGATAGCTAGACGCACATATGTATCTAATTAACAATAAGATATAAACATTTATATTTTTAGTATATTTAATATAGAATGTTTTAATTTCACGTAATATCAATGACAAAGCATAAATTGGTAAATTAAAAGATACAGGATATTTATATACCCATATATCATTGTACGTATTCATTTCAGTTAATAACAAAGTCATCATCTACTCTAGCGAGTTGATGATAATGATGTACGTGCACTGCATTAGTGTATTATGAATGAATCGGATAATATATGTTACAGCAATGAACTATACGGAAGCAATCGAATTAATTGCAAGAATTGCTATTGAATTTTCTTGACGAATGAAAATTTTCCGCAAAGATTTCTCTTATTTATGCGATTTTGATTCATTTCATTAGTCTTGTTAAATTCTTATAAAATTTTTTGTAAAATAAAAGAAAAAGTTTTGCAATTTCTAAAAATTAATAAATCATCGAACGACAAATAACGCAGGTGTTATTACATGACATCACCAAGAATAATCCGTGACTAATTGAAGTGCCATAGACAGTTGTTTTATTTCCATCATTTTTTATATGAATGGGACAGGCTGTGTGTAGTGGACCAACGGGATATGGATCGTTTTCGAGTTTACATCCTGTCGCCTCTCAAAAGGCGGAACGAACATGGTCGCGTGCCAGTTCGCGTTTTTAAAAGAATAAGACAGCTGTGTGGAGTGTCTCCCTTTTGCAAAGAAAGTGCCGCCCGCGCCGTTCAACTAGGGTGGAGTATTCTTCTTAAAGAAATGTCCCAAAAGTATTTCATTACAAAAAAAACTTTGTTCAGGGATGCAACGACTTTACCTTATCGTAAGAAATAAGTATATAAGATGAATAAATAAAGAAATACTATCCGGAAAAAAATTTACTAAATCTTACATATTTCTTTGAATAGTATTAACAAGGGAAGACGCTCTCACCAATTTCAATAATATTTGAATTATAGAAAAATTATAGAATTGTAGAATGTGTTCTCCTGAATATACCAAATATACCTGAATGTGGTAAATCATCCCCCCATTTAAGCGTAGACAGTTTACCGAAATATTTTAATAATAAATTTGATAATGGCATTTACTTTAGAAAGAATAATAGCGTAACGTTTATTAAAACGTTCATACTCGAGTATTTGTAGTGTAATAGATGGCAACAGCCTCTCAACTTACAGACTTGAATTTCGAACCACACTAACAATTAAATTTTTCCTATTATATAATAGTGTTTTATGAAATAATTGTTATATTATTTATGAATATCTCTTATCAAATTTCATTGAAATTGATGTGAGTCATTTCGGAGCCTCTCCTTGTAGTAAACACTTACAATAAATAAATATTTATTTAATAAAAATATGATAATAAAATTAATAGTTTTTATACAAAATAAACTAATGTTAAATATTCAATAAATATTTAGAACTCAACAAATATTTGCTAAAATATAATATTTTTTTAATGTATATATAGTATTAATATATATATATTAATATAAAACCTAGAATACAAGGAAATAGAAACTGAAACGTTCACTAGGAAATTCTGTTATTTTATTTACTACATATCTTATTATGCGCAAACATTAGCACCATCGCATTTTTAATCTTCAATTCATTAGCTTGCAGTAGAAAATAGTTAGATTAGAATAGTTTCTTTTCACAAAATGCGTGAAAGCGGTGCTTCCCTGGAGAAACGCTGTGTTACCAACAGTAAATTATACATACATATAATACTGCTTTGTGCACACTTAATGTAACAATCTAACAATCTAACAACTTTCGTAGAACGGATATTCAAAGCAAACTCGACGCAGTTAACCATGGGTGAATTGTTCATATAATTAGCAAACTAGATAAAGGATCGTTTATGATCTTTGCATGAATTGTATTTAACACTGCGCGGAATTGAAAAATGCGGTAGTTATTGTTATTAACAGTAAAAATATTCAACTCTTTCAAATATCATTAAAAATAAAAGAAATGCGAACATTTCACAAGAAATGGCTTATCCACGTTTTATATTTTTTTAAATTAACTTAGAATTAACAAAATTTCTTTTTTATAAATGTAAAATACTTTTCATTGTATTAAAATTATTTTTATTCTAAAATTATAAAATGTAACTTTTTTTTTTAAATTTTGCATTCTTAGTCGGCAAGAAATTGAGAAACTTACTTAGATAAGTAACTTATTGTTGTTATTATCCTTTTTCTGAAAAATAATTCGTTACCGTTACTTGTTGAATAAAGTAACTATGTAGCTAATTAATCAGTTTAACGCGAAATCTATGATGCTTATAATTAATCGCAAAAAAACTCTTATACGTTATTGTACATGTACAATACATGTGTACATTGTACAAAAAATTATGAAAATAATAATTATATTTATTATCATTATTCAAAAAAATGTAATTGCGTTATCATTATACCGTTATAAGTAAGAAAAAACGTCACTCATTCGTTATTGAAAAAAAAAATTGTAACAGTAACAATGCTACAAGCAACGCGTTACTTTTCAACTCTATTGTTCGACATTTATAGCATTAGAAAATGACTCTTAATCAGTTAAATCATTCAATTATTTTTCAATTTTATTGTTCGGAAGAAACGGGATTATTTACATACATTTAAGCATGTTGTTTTGATTACTTATACTTGTTGCCTGATCCAATACATTAAGAGAAGTAGAAGGTCGGTGACAGACGGTCGCAGGTCCGTATAATTGGTCCTTCCTTTCCTGCTGATTGTTTTAAACGAGAACAACTCGACCAACTTTAAGTCCCCTGTTACTACCAACACGCGCGTGATTATTAGCGACACACAGCCGCCAGTGTGTGGAATGCTCGCATCCGGTTTGTAAAGTGTGGAAGAGCGAAGTGTGGAAGTGTCCCGAAGAGACAAAGCATCCTATCCTATACTGGTCCGACGTAGATACGGCTCTAATCTCATCGTGCGTGTCGTACTAGTGATCTCTTGAAATAGAGAAGCAAGCATAGTTATCATACTTGCGACTCATCAAATGTCCTTCTAGACGGAAGACAAATTAACGCGTAATTGCAATCGCGAAACATCTTGTTGCATTGGCGTATATATCAGTTTATATCTGACCTACTGCATTGCGTTCCGTCTGATTAGACATATTTATTATTTTTTTATTTATTATAAAATTTTATATTAAGATTTTTTTATTATTATGTTTTATTATTATGTACATTTTTTTCTTATTATCATATTTTTATATTAATAAAATAGACTTTAAAAAAAATATTTATTAAAATAAATATTGCAGATAAATATTAGGATAAATATAAGCTTTAATATACAAACTTCTAAATTGAATTAGGCTCAGTCGCGCGCGCGCGATTACATAAATCAATTCAATGACTTAAATTTAGCTTTACGATTAGTCATAGTTTAGGAACGGAAGTTGACGTATTATTAAACTTAAGTCCAATTAAATATATCTACTTGAAGTGTCGATTGAAAAGCGAGAAGATATTTAGATGCACAATTGTACTGAAACCATTTTTGATTCTTATTAAATTTTATTACTTTAAACATATTGCATTGTTAATATTTTTTCATATAAATCACAATATTTCTTTAAATTTATTTTATTGCCAAAAAGCATCTATTGTCGTAGACAACCAAAAGACTTATCAATATAGCGTCAAATTTAGATAGTCTATTTATAAATCTAAATGATCTATTTTCCTGATCTATCTAGTATCGGCATGACTGTGTGTGAAAGTGATAATTTATCTTCTGAAGTATATAATGCAGTAATGCAAGCTGACACTTAGACAGTGCGTTCCTCATGTTCGTAACACGCGTACCGAAACATCCATTAGTTTTTCGTCTGCTCTCAAGTGTTGAAGACATAATTATTTGTAGAAGTGGTGGATTATATATAGCCGGCATAAACAATCTCCTATAATTTATTACTGCATAATAAAACATTACGATAATTTTTTTAATATTATGCACTTCTTTCTTTCATCTTGATATTGTATTACTACACTTTTTTGACTAGCGATTTTGCGTTCTTAATTAATAAACTTGTAATTCTTTATTGTCATCTTTGTGTACTGATGATCAAATCTTGACCGAAACGTCTTGTTTCTTATATAATAATAATAAATACAATATATTATTTTCATTTTAATATCTATCATTGTGG
>NW_017259353.1:1618042-1631913 GCF_001594045.1 Atta colombica
AAAATTTCTCTACATTTCTCTTCATTAATAAAAATATATTTATTGGACCTTCCGAATATAAGTATCTCCAACATATTATTTTTTTTTTATCAAATTTTCATTAAGAAAAAATTTCAATGTTAAAAACACAAAAAAATATATATAAAGAAACAATCCATAACTGAATTGTTTCTTGAAAAAAGACAAAGAAAAAGAAGTTTTTTCCATGATACATATCAAAATATTTCATGCAACTCTATAATTTACCTGCGATATATTATTTTTCGCAGTGATATGGGCATATGAGATAATTCACGGGAGTCACGAAAGGGCTCAAAAGGAGCATGATCGTGCATCCGCGCGCACAATCACACCGCTATTTTTCCTTTGTGTTGGATTCCTTCGTCTTTCGTCCAATCACGTCGCCATATCTCGACTGCCAACCCGCCCTTGTTCCCAGTCAATGCACCGACAAGTCTTCCACTGGACGCACACCTGACTGCAGTCAGCGTAACCACGACGATAACACCGACAAGGGTGGATTATCGTGAGTTACTGGAGTTACCATGAATAATGCAACGTCGCGTCAGGAATCGCACGCCATGAAATTTACACAAATTTATACAAAAAAGGAACCGCATCGATCTTTTTCGTCAGCAATAATTTAAATCATATTTCTATAAAAGCTTCATATTTTTATAAAAATAATATCAAACAATATTATTTATGACAAAAAAAATTTATTTATAATAAATAATTCATATTATTAATTTGCATGATTATTTGATTATTAAAACTATGGAATTGACATCTTTTTAATGAGAAATTTTTAAATCGATTAAAACTTTCGATGTATCGATTCGTAAATGAAACTTTTTTTTATCTGCGAAACATCGCTAGGATTTTAAGTTATCATTTGTGTATTGAAAATAAGCACGCGACGAAGCATGATGACTCTCCCTCCATTTAACCCATTCTCTTGACTTCACTTGACCAAGTGTCAATAAGTCATAATGCCAACAACGCCATAACGAAAACAAAGTTCACCATAAAATTTGATCTTAACTGGCAATATTTTTTCAAATCAGTAAAATTTCAAATAAATAAATTGAAAAATCATATTATTTTCAATTTTTATTATAAATTAAAATTTATGACATAGAAAACAACAGAGCTTTGTTAGTATTTGAAAATTAAATATTTAAAAATTTAGCTAGAAAATTTAGCTGTTGATTTAAAAATAATTTTGTGAGATTATCAATATAATTATGTAGGGCAAGTTGGTTAGAGCATCAAAACTTTTTATAGCATTTTTTAAATCTTACGTAATTATTTTGGTAATCTAACAAAATTATTTTTAAACCTCCATATCTAGCTAAATTTTTAAAGACCAGCAGAACACACTATTTATTCCGTGCAATAGTTGATAAATGATCATTCAAGCATATATATGTTATTAAAAAACGAAAAGAAAAATCACAACTCGCGTTAACGTTGGGGGTTCAGAAAACGCAGGTGCAACGTGCACCTGCAGTCAATAAATTCCTTCTTGTGTGCAATTGCAACTATTTATATGTAGGCTGTCGAACGCGAGACTTCGATGACGTATATCTTACCGAACTCTATTTCCAGAAGTTCGCCGTAAAACTAATATTGGTGTCGTAATAAGCTGCGAGTGAGTTCGACGAGTTCGTTGCACCGGAAGTGTCATGTTCATGCTTTAACTCTTTCGTCGGGGACGTGAGGAACTACGGAATTGAGGTAGTTTATCCGTCAACGATAAAAAAGACTCTCAGGGAAATCTTTCTTTTTTTTATACGATGTTTATCATCATGCATATCTAGTTGTGAATGATAAGACTACTTTTCTCTCAAAAATTATTTTCTACAACATCGTATATAGTGGATATGATAATGAAGGTATGTTTCACGATATATTAAAAATTTATGGAAATTATTTAATAAAATTCGACGCAAGTCATGGTTAACATAATTTCTAGTTAATATAAATTTTAATTATAATTTTGTTGATAATTATTTTTATGAATGTAATTTCTTGTGTGCCACCCGTTACATCATAGGGAAAAGATACGTCATATCTCTGTGGCGCCACATTAATCATTATGTTATTAAAGCTACGATTGATCATGATGCTTAACGAATGCGTTTTTCTTTCGCTCAACAACAATTGTATGAGATAACATTAATTAATTTTGAATGCCTTATTCATAGCCATTAGGAAGAACGGATGGTATACTAATACTATATACCTATAATTAGAATATCACTTATTTGTCATCACTTATATCGTCATTATTCACGTGTACTAACACGAGTGTCATTGGGACCCTTAAACTGAGATTAAGAAAATGTATGTACAAATAAGTATAAATAAATGGATAAAGATTTAATTTGAGATGAAGATATATTCTAATTAATTAACAATAATATTGTCTCATAATCGAATGAATTGTGCTTGTATTATTCTTCCTGATACACCCGATATGTAATTCACAGACGCAGATATGCTGCGGTACTGGCGCCGTGGCTATCATTACGTTGTTTAACTCATAATATGCCGTAACACGTACGCTACTGCACCCTGTATTACAATCGTTTACGCGTTTCAACGATCCGGCTCACACGTGTGCGTGTACAAAGCCGGCGCTCACACGTGCGCCATGCCAGACACGGTACGCTGACCATCGCATCATCGTGTCGATGCACCATTATAACCATTATATGCATCACGCGTAATATACGCACGACCAGACTTATGGATAATAAACAAACCTGTCGAGGCATTAAGTGTATAGATAGTTTAAACGCTCCTAATTCAAGATTTCCATTCTTTTTTTTATAATGCTGTAATTATGTTATGTGTATTATATTGCATTATGAGAAAGAAAGAGATGCCTTTTTTAATTATTTTCTGTATAGATATGTAAACTAAAGCAATCTACTCAGAGAAAAATAGTATATGATAGCAATTATATCTAAGTAAGTAATGGTTGTATTTAGAATATATCGATAAATGTACAATTTTATTTTAAAAATTCTATAATGTATGTAATGTGAATGCATGCGTTTCCAAGTAGAACAACAAGTCATTATGATATCAAAATGATGTCAAAATGACTTCAAAATCAAAAGTCATTTTTTAATTATTTTCGATTCATTTTAATGTCATTTTGATGTTATCGTGACTTATTGTTTTATTTGGGTTAGGATTCAAATCGTGTTCTGAATATGGGCCGATAACTGTACAAGTTTTATATCATATAGATTATAATGTACAAATTGTAATATCTATAAAAAATATATAAAATGATTAATTTAATTACGTATATAAATTTTACATTTTATAAAACTTGTATAATTGTTATCTACTATTATATATCTTTTTCTCTGAATGTTATGTTAGGCAAATTAATTAAAAATATAATTAATTGCATATAAATTAAAGATATATTGATTGAGTTCAAGAGTTGGCATCTATATCTTAATTTTCTTTTCCTAATTGTTACTTCCGAATTATCTCTAAATTTTTTTTAAATTGCAAATTTTAAGTATATCCAATATAGAAATATATACATTCCGATTTTGAATCATTTTTATAGTTATCGACTTTCATCTCTTCCGGCCGATCCGTTTTGGACCCACGTACTATCATATTTGTATGGGACACACAGAACTTCCGGTTGTTTTGAATTCTTGTATAGATCCCATCCGGTCAGCTTTTGAATATCGGACAGACTCGTTCTCCGGATCAACTGCATCCTATTCAGCATGATCATTGACATGCAGTCCTGTGCATCTCGTCGGTTGACTTTCAAAAGATGCAATTCACTCCTATATTCACCCATATTCACAGACATTTTTTAAAATTCATATTTAAATTCAGACATTTAAATCCATATCTAAATTCAAAACCTGTCAAATTTAACTTATGTATTTAATTGCAAGTAACTATCTTTCTGAGCTCGAATAAGTATTTTATTTAATAAATTATATAAATCGTTTATTTTTTAATCCATCTACTTCATTGCTTATAGACGCTGTTCAGGTGCTCAAGCAAAATCAATTTCATAGTTTTATTCGTGCCGTTCCCTCCTTTATTTCATTATTCACTGTCAGGACATCGCCATAACTTCGGGATTTTCTACATAGTCGAGGAATAAACGGCGCCCACGCTCTTTCTGATTCCCTCCAGAGAAGAAAACTTCTATGGAAAAAAAAATCTCGCGACGATAAACTGGCCGAGTCCATAAAACGCCATGAATTGTCAGGGGTCAGTCGCATGACAGTTATCGGTAGTGATGCCTCTCGTATTATGCAGCCGAGGGTCTCTCGATTATTATGAAATAGCAACGGAACCGAATCGACGTAAGCAGTGCGGCGTCGAGATGCGGCGACGCCACCAAGCCATCTGGCGCACAGTGCTCCCATTCACTCTTCCGACATTCTGACCACCCCTCACTCGCCCCTTCGTCGCCGTTGTAGTAAGTTTCTTCATTCGGCTTCCCCTTTCTCATTCGCCGACGCGCCGACCACGGTATATCACAGTGCGATATCAATGCTTGCGGAGTCGCCGCGATAACCGTGTTTGCGTTTGCTCGCTGCGCGTAGAATTATTGCAACCAGAACAAACGTTATGCCCCGGTGGCCTTCATAACGCGTGAAGTGGCGATCAGTACGATAACACGACTACTTCTGTTTGCTTGAAACTTGTATCAAAACGTGTGAAAAAACCCGTATCATTCGGCATTGCTATAAATAGTATAAAAATGCTATAAATACAAATGTGGATAAACTATAATAAAAGGCTTACTATGCATATAAGTACATAAAAAAATTCTACGCCACCTGGTTCCCTTTTAAATTGCACGTGCAAGAACTGGCCAAAGTGTACTACAAAGAACTATGTTCAGAAAGTATATACTGCGAACACATTCTTTCGCTATGTGCCAATTCACAAGCAAATAAATGATCGGAACAAAATAAATGGTCACACGAACCTCGAGAGGCAATACCGAGATCCTCAAATTTCACGTCCTTGTCAATTGCTATCGATGCCGATCAATGCTGTTCCTTCACGCGATTCCACCACAATTCAATATTCACAATAATTCGCTTTCATCACGATATTATGTCGCGTATCGTCTGTAGAAAGGATGATCCGCGGTTTCACACCGCAGTCAGAATACACGCACGCGTCCGCTCGTCCCGGGCGTTAAACTTCCCAGAGTCACGACGAAGGGAACCTGTTCGCACATCATTATGCTTTTGACCGAAGCGAGAGAAGATCCGATCCCGGGATCTCACATTACTTCCTCGCGACCGCAGAAATTAATCATCTCATCCTGTATCCCGACGCACTGTGTAATTTTTCTTTCGTCAGGCCTGTCCGTAGTTGTGTTTTCTTCCTTACTATATGTACATACATTGCGAAAAAAGACGTATCGTTATGAAAACGGACTTTTAAAAATCCACTTTCTCATTGTAAAAAAAAATAGAAGTAGATGTAAGTTCGATGTTTTGCCGCCTAAAATGTCTATGGATCGCAAATTGGTTGTTTAGACACATTATTAATAAAAAAGATCGATTCAAAAAATAATTAAATGAATCTGATTTTCTAATTTAACTAATGTTATGCATGTATTTATTGCATAAATATGATAATAGAAGAAAGAAAAAATATCCAAATATTCTATAGCATTTTATACGTGTTATTTAAACAAATATTATTTAAAAGAGAAATTGAGTTGTTTGTGTGTATGTGTGAGATATGAAGAATAGAGCTTAAATGTCTTTTAATTCCTTCGATTACTCTGTACCACCCGTTCCCGCCTATGCAGCATTGTTACGATGCTTACGAAGCTACGATGTTAGACCATTATTATGCAAGGTCCATAAAGGCTGCCGTAAGAATTTTAAGTGTAACAATCAGCATTGTTCGACATTGCACGAACGAGAAGTTTGACCATCTGCACTGGAGGCTCAAACCACAATTGTCGAGCAGCCAGATGTTAAATGTACGTACATTGAACAAGAAAAACGGTTAAGAAAAGATCTTTAAATAAATTGGAGAAACAAAGGCACGAGCACGAATGACTCATTGTTACATAATGCGACTTTTTGCAAGCAGCCTGTTTAATTATGATTTTATTTCAAGATATGTCTTTGTTCTTAAACTTCTACATACCTCGGAAAAATTATAATTTTTAATTTATTTAATTATTTCTATTTTTTCAAATTTTTTTATTTATTTCGATAAATTTATCTTGAATGTTCGAAAGACATCCAAGAACATTCAGCCACATATTTGGCATATGATACATATATGTCTTCACACTTGTGACACAATATTACCAGACACATGATGACCTTTTAAGATATGAAAAGTTCTGATACTTTCCCAGGATGAGTAATCAAGGATATTCAAATGGATTCGCAGAATGCAATTTCTCGTCCTACGCTGACATAATTGGATATTTCGTAGTCTTGTGATGACACAAGACTTTTTAACGCTTTGGTTGGCAAGTAGCTGAGAGTATATTGCAAATGCATTAGCACGCGTTCACGCGTAATAATATGCAAGACTGCAGACGCCAACGTTATAGCTTCGAGTGTTTTTCGAAGAATTCTCTCCATTTGTATCCGTCTTTGATTACGATTATCATATTACAATAACTAATTCCTGAAACTAATAAATCCACTAATACAGAAGCTTCTTCTATGTTGATAATCTAAATAGGATCATTAATCAATGCCTAGTATTCCTTTAAGAAGATATATTTCTAATATCTCTCTCCCAGAATCATTACTATTATAAACGTTGAAATAAAAATTGCTAAAGCTTTATTAATTAATAGAATGGCAAGCAGTTTTGCAACTATTATAAAATTCTTCGATATGATCAGTTTATACATTTAGATTTAGTGAGAGGAATTAAGGATATCAAGAATCATTTATATTAAAGAGTCTTACAACAGTTGCAGAGCTACTTTTTCTGCTGAACGCAGTCAATGTCATTAAGGAAAGCATTACTTCATTCCAGAGTTAATAAAAATAATAAATAATTTAATAAAAATAAATATATACAGATTATAAAGCACTATAAAATTATATGAGTAGAACGTTATCGTTCACTCTTACACAATTGTGATTTTCAGACATGAATTGAGAAACTTTTACAATGTTTTATATCTCTCTTGTATGCAATTTATGATTCACGCCGTTTCTCGTTTTTGCACTATCGTTTTGCATTATCGAAGCTCCATTCATTTTACGAGCGTGTAAAACATCTAATTTAACGGTGCGTACATCGCGCTTTCATCCAAGTTACCAGGTAATAAATAATTCGCGGTAGCGTGAATGAGTGTTACTCGCAAGATGAACACTTTCGCGTGCGCGAGCGGCCGGTTTCGCGAGTGCTTTCACCAGTAACCCGTGACCAATGCCTGACGACATTCACGGCTCAAGAATTCTTACGGTCCTCATGAATAAAATTCACTCGCTCTCAATTGGATGCAGAAATTCGTAAATTCTTTTCAGTATCTTGTATATTTTATAAGTATACCAACCAAAAGACATAAAAAAGCTATTTTTTTTTATTACTTATTAACTTTCCTATTAGTATTATTAGTATTATGTGGAAATAATTAGAACATGTAAAATGAATATGTAAAAAGACTTTTTTATTACATTTTATAAAAATAAATCATCAATATTTTTCTCATACCATATCAAGAGATTTCCTATGACATGATGAAATCATCCGTGACAGATCGCATGTGAATCACATAACGCCTGTACTTTACGCCTGTACGTGAGACATATTGATATTTTCGTACATCTCTGCAGTTTCATTGCGTCTGCGTCATATTGTGCATAATTCGATCGTGCAAAATGCTGAGTGATCGTTGGGTGCGTACTTGGGAAGTGAATAAGCGTCATATTGCGTAATATGTTGATTATCTCGGGCGTTAAGCAATGAATTCCGGTTCACTGTCGACTGGAGTGTTAAATCGCGGATGTAGCGCTACACTATTCCCGCGTGATAATGGTCAAGCATTTCAATTAGGAATTATCATGCGGTGGCATTGAACAGGACGAGAACGCTCGATCGGGCGAGCCGGATGAATTTTGCCGAGTGGAGAGGTCTCGCTGAGAACGATCTAGTTTCTAACTATTCATTCGTTTATTAAATCTACCGCATCATTTTATATCTTTCTATTAGGTCTATATATTAAATGATATATTTCCTTCATTTCATTACACATTCTTCTATTTAATCCTCGATTGTAGCAAATAAGGTTATTTGGAGCCAAAACAAAAATTATAAGTAGTAATAAAATTATAAGTAGTAGTAAGTATATATAATACAATGTATTGGCAAATAATTGCATTTTTTTCTCAGCTCAAAGTTGTATATACAATATCTTTGTCAATAATGAATGGATGAAATTTAAATTTAAAAAAAAGATTTTAAAGCTTGAAATCCCTACTTTTAAAAGCTTACCACATTTTTTAAGTTTATATGATTTGATAATTTTTACATACCAAAAATTACGAGCTGAAAAAGACGGAAAATTTTCTTCTCACTTTGTGAGTTTGTAACGTACCTAAAATAAATTTGAGAAAATTTTCGATTACCTATCGTGAAAGCTTGATATTTTCCCTACAAAATCGTTTTTTTTTTTAAATATTCCTACGATTTTTGGTTACTGAGTTATCGCGGATTAAATAAAAGAATTTTGACTTTAATTGCTCATAACTCTGTTAAAAATTGTCGTATCGGAATTTTTAAAAAAGAGACTCTTAAAGCTGAAACTTTATTCTATCAAGATATATTTATATTGATTAGTAAGAAAGTAATTGTGGTTTTTACTGATAGATGCCTTTTAAAAAAACGCAATTATTTTCTTGTCAATATTTGATTGGTACTATATATTCTAAATTATAGATAAAAAGAATTTTGCTCTATCAATCGTGGTAAAGTGAATTTCTCTATTTCAAACAAGACTCTTTAGAACTTAGTTTTATGTCTGTAATTAAGAGTTAATTACTTTTTTTTAGAAATTTTGTGAAAGTTCTCTGTTTCAGATAGCTGTTTTAATCCTTTTAAAACATTTATTTTCAAAGCTCCAAATATTCGATTACAAACGGAGATAAATTTGAAAACTATTTTTAGAGATCCAGCGAAATTTCCGGTGATCAATTAGTGGAATTTGTAGTCCAGCTTCCGTTTTTTTCCCCAATAAACTGGACGCATTGCTTTCTCTATAAATAAGTTGGTAGAACAGCTTCTCCTTTTCGTTTATCTGTTAGCGTTTCGACTCAATCGACGGTTTTCAACTGGCTTATCGGTGCCGTTTACCCGTTTTTCCACGAACTGCCCTCATATCCATAAAGAAATAAAACTGGTGATTAGCGTTGTTCATAAGAATAGAACGAGATTCAACTCGAACGAGATAACGACACGAGCGCGGTGTAACTTTTTTCTTGCTTGTTGATTCGTTACTAAATATGAATGAAACGATTGATGGATTCTCGCGAGCATTACGTCTGAGGAACATTAAATCGCCATCGAGAAAAGGTTTCAAAGGGAACGTCGTTACGTTAGGGAATCTATAATCATTTTAAAGTTTTTTGCGTAATTGCACGATAAGACAGAGAATCTTGATCTTTTTTATAATATACTATATATGTATAAAAAATTTCCTTTATTATTATTCAAATATGTATTTAACAAATCAAATCTCTGTATAATCAGAAAAATCCTTTTCGATAACTGTTCTTCAAAAAATGAACAGATAGTTTTTTTAGAGGCTCAATCAATGATGCTTCCGGACTCGATTATTCTTATCGCATGCAATAGAGGATTGCTCCTGTTGTTAATAGTTAACATAGTACTTCCGGTCGTAATCTTGAACTTAGCATACAGTTATTCTTCCCCTAACATGTGATAAATGCATTGCGATACAACAAACTTTGCGATAATATTTCCACGTTTTCGATGAAGAGAAACAATTACGACCTATATTCTTGAAGAATTACGCGTCTGAGATATCTTTCTGATAAAAAATTTTATCTCTCATATATACGATATCGTCGTAAGCTTCCATGTATAAACGAAGTCTTGATCTAGAAAGATTATGCATTGAATACGTCATCTTAGTTACATCAACAATGGGGAATTCCTCATCATTGATGATGAAAAACCAGATGTAATTCCTACTTTTTACTGTGACAGAAGTGTTTTCGTAGTGTGTTTGCTTAAGATCGTCCATTCGGTAAAGACTCCCAAGCCTCCAATTCATCCGAGCAGACGAGTTCATCTCACGTTCCCCTCAGAAAATGCAGGCGGATAATAATCTATAATTATCTTCAACGTAACAGAAGAAACGATGTGCTGCGCGTTTGATGCTCCATAAATAGTTGTTAAAGATGGCGACAGAACCGGACCGGAGAGTCGATCGACACGAAAAGTTGCCAATATGCAACTGATGAGCCCGTCAATTGGACATGAGCACAAAAATATCATTTTTATATCGAAATAAAACACAAAATCATAAGAAGTTCCAAGATTCAGTAGAAGTGATTTTAGGAAAAATAATAATATTTCAATATAGAATAATTTTAATGACTTCATAGCATAATAATGATTTTTTAAAATAATTTCTAATTAAAAAATCATTATCATGTCCAGAATTCGTTATAAAATCATCATCAAAAGTGTATCAAATGACATCATTATGATTTTCCTTAAAGTTATTTTTATTTGATGTTATCTTGATTTTATTATGATTTTGTGTTTTATATTTTTTTATTTTTCTCGGACCTTCAGCAAAATATGAGAGAATTATCCTTAGATATAGGAAAGGCTCTTTTGATGAGTTATATCCTGATTATAGGCTATTGTGAACCATCGTTTGTCATCGTACGGGGCTTCTTCCACAAAAAAAATTTCGAAGAAGACATTACCCGCTCCTTTTCTGTATCTCTTCTTCCTGTCTTCTTCTCTTGGCGTCGCGTCGTTATGCGGGCGAGGCGGCACGTAATAATTAACGCAAACACACAATTTTTATTGTGTGCTTTTTATTCCGTCTTCCGTGAGAGGGAGAATCGGAGCAGGAAGAGGAAAAGCAATGTTGGTCGTGAACATTGAAGGAAACAATCTTAGATGAACGTTTTTATTCTCACATGTACGTGCATATAATCGTACCTGGATATTCCAAGGAATTCGAGATTAAATTGATTACGCGAGTGACGAAATAAGGACCAATTCTATAGTAAATATCTGTATAATTGCAAGTATAGAGTTAATCAGGATATAGAGAAAGATATTTATATATTATCTCTATTATTGCTATCATATTATTATTATTATTGCTGTCGCATGATAGCCATAGGATTTATTATATTATTGTCGCATAATAGCCCAGCAAAAAAGTAACCATCAACTAACAAAGTTATAATTTTACATTTAATAATATAAATATAATATAAAGTAGTAAATAACAGTTATAAATCATATTGTTAAATGTAAAATTATCTCTTCAATCGTTAGTTATAATTTCACACTCAACAATATAAATGTAAGATAATACAAGTTATAAGTAACAGTTACATACATTGTTGAATGTAAAATATTATCTCTTGTGTGAATAATATTTCATCTTTCCATTACCGTGTTTCATAAGCTTTCCGCTAAAACTGTAAAAATAAAAATGAGATAAAATCTATGCAAAACTGTTCTTTATTGTTCATTCAAAAGGTGAATTTTTTTCGCAAAGTTTGCAACTACGCGTTCTTTGATTATGAGCACCTGGTCGTGAATAAGAGAGGTCATCTACGTTGTGAATTCGACCTTCCTAGAGTCACCGAAGCGAGAAACGTTCCTACTTCGAGGGAAATTACGGGACAACGAATGTTTTCGAAATCTATACACAATCTTCTACATGTCGTGCCAAAGATGATTTCGTCACTTCCGTTTACTATCTTCATAATAGTGATAGATAGACGAGTGCAATTTTCCCTTTCTAAAAAAATTAGAAAAAATTACAAAATCAGATATAGTAGATACTCAAATGAAAAAAATAAAATTGAAATAACAAATATTATGCTCAAAAATCTGACATTTGCGATGAAAAAATAACTGACGATATAGGATTTAATGCGACATTAAATAGTGCGTATTCGATAAAAACTTGATATTTAGTTGGGATAATGAACTTAAGCTTATCGAAATTATCCAACAACAAACTGTAGAATCACAAAGAAACCGGAAACACGGCCTACTGCATCGGATATTGCAAGGGCTAGGACAGGTCCGGGACTAAAGGCGTAACGAAATATAGACTTCCATCTTGTGCAAGACACATAGCATTCATTATCTCAATATGATATTTAATTAATTTTGATGATCTAATATTTAATATCAAAAATTAAAAGAAAGCATTGAAAGTAAAAATTCCAAATACGTGACTACCAAGCGATGGCGCTTCTCTCACGTGTCTAGTATTGCAGCGTTAATTGTGAAAACTATGGAATTCAAGTGTCAGTAATTGGCCAAGGTTCTTTGCAAACATACCGCCTAATCGTGACCGAGCAATAAAAAACTCTGTGTAGACCGGCAGTCTCGATTAAGTGGATCCGCTATGGCTACAGTCGCTCGTTTAGTTTTTCACTGCGCATTGTGAACGTGGTTGCAGTATGTGTGACATCACGGTATGCGGGGTTCTCACAGAGAATCCTCGGTTCCAGTGACAAAAACTGCGATGTATATGTATCTTATGCTTTGAAAACGGGGATCTCGTCGCTGCTTTCTATTACTTCCCACAATAAAAAGAAGATGCTTCTTGTCGGGATAAAGATACTTGCAGAATTTATAGCGCCATAATATCTCATAATTAAAAATTTAATTCCAAACAGTTGTCATCGTATAAAGTATTTTATCTAACATTATCCGTGAATATACTTATTGGATTAAATGAAGTCATTACAATTATAATTAGAATGCTAATTTTTTAAATATCTACATTTCGTACGTCATTAAGAAATTATTTATGAAGTATAATCATATAAAGAAGTATACACGACCGGTATCTCGGACTAACGGAAGCGACTTATATATTCCGCGACGACCTCTGCAACCCGCGTGCGAAACGGGTCAGACAAGCGTAAATACAATGAAAAGTCTTTGCCGCATAGGCATGGAGGAAAATCGCGCGTGTAATATTTAGAGCTCAAGTGGAAACGAGGATAGAAATGTTTGTATGGATACATTAAAAATTCTAAATACATCGACCTTGATCATAATCAAGCGTATGAAATTGCAAAAAGTATTTAATCGCCTTAGGAAATTCCTATCGCTTACAACCGATTGCATTATTTTATTCTCGTGAAAAATATCCACGAGACTATTTTCTTTTGAATAAATCTATTTCCTAAAATTACTCTAAAATCGTTATTTTGCATTTAAAATTCGATTTAAGAAAGAAACATAATAATCGTTAATAGTATCCGGTATTTTTCGGGCGGGAAGGAGAAGGCGAGATTTCGAATGACAGTATAAAGCATGTGTTCAACGGTCTGTACAGATGGTAAAGAAAAATATGCCCTTCCTAAACGTCCCTTGCTGGGACGAAGACTCTCGAGAGACTCATGTTTCTGTTCGCGCAAAAAGGAATGCGAAACCGCACGAAGCCGTGAGAAATTACGCTGTCATTGAAAGCAGTCAATTTACAAATATTCCAAATGTTCAATTTATAGGGCAGCTATTATTTTCACAATACTAATCATTAGAGTCTGTCTTATATAAATATACAATAAGATTCTTTAATATTTTATTACAATAGAAGCATTTTTATTGCTATTATTATTGAT
>NW_017259353.1:1632013-1640614 GCF_001594045.1 Atta colombica
GCAGAAATAATCATGGATTAAATATGACGAATCCATCAAGCGCCGTCAGGCAGACACACGTGATCCAGCTGTTAATAAGTGTTCAGAAAACATACTGCTCTCATTTTCGCTAAACCGCTTTACGTCACTTAATAGATCGCCCGCGAATGCTGTTTTGTTTTCTTCATTTGTTTTTTTTATTGGACGCAACATCATTGCTTTTTACACTCTCCCGCGTTGTTCTTAACCATCTCCTGCAGGCGACATGAAACCGTCATGCGTTTATATTATAATAATAGTCCTATCATGCTTTCATTCGTATTATATCAGTCAGTTGAATTATTGCGTTTACTATTAAATATACTATTAAATATAAAAAATATTCCAAGAATAATCTTCACATATTTATCAAATAAATTTCTCTATCGCAACAGGTAATTTGTGTATAAATAAAAAAATTTATCGAGAATATTAATCGAAAAGCGATCTTGTTCGTATTAGCGGTTTAAAGTGCTGGAGGTCAAGTGCATTGAAAGAAAAGATTGATTGTTGCAACCATTTATAGTAGATATAGATATAGACATAGTATAGATATAGTATAGATAGTAAAATATGGTATAGCATTTTTATATAATTGCAGCAACCAGTTTTTGGTTGTAACAGCAAATTTTTAGTTGCGTTAGTCTATCCGCAATGTCAGTATAAGATTTCGATATAATAATGCTATGTCATATTTTACTATCTAAATCGTTGCAGCAACCAATCTTTTTTTTCAATGTGGTATCTTCCTGATTTTCCGAATTAACAATTCTACGGAAGTCTTTGCCATAAATAGTAAATCCTAAATGTGTGGGAACATAATTACAGGGTACTCACCTGTTGGAGCGCGGTATCAGCCGGGGAGAAGCTCGACAGGGCGGTTAAGGGTGCTAAGGACGCGCATGAAGATGCTCTCGAGGGTGGCGGTGTGTGACCGGGGGTAGGACTTCCGCTTCCGCAGCTACTCGCGCCGCCGCTGGAAGAGAGGCTCACACTGTCCGCTCGTCCTCTCCACGGCGAGATAGACACGTGCTTCAACATTCCTTCTTATTCGTATCTGAAATCAGGATCCACATACCGTTTGCTATTAAATCGCGAATGTTGAGCTGAGGAAGCAACATAATTAGCACAACTATAAATCGACTATAAATTCGATTAATTTGTTCTGATGAATGGAGGCAATGCGATAACAGTTCTCGCGCATTTTATCAAATGTTCCTTTCACCTCTTTATCTATAATTATATTTAAATAGACGATTTACGTTAAAAGATCTGCATAACAAATCAGCAAAGTATGCAATAAGAGCTTCGATATACAAAGTGATATATAGAGAATACATAATTGCGATAAAAAATTCATGACCTACTGCAGGTTTAAGAACTACTTATTTTTTAGGAACATTACAAGCAACACAAGTGAAATTGTCGCTCTGAGTTTCACTCAGCGTGGGCCGTCCATGTGTAATGGACTCTTAAGAACATTTACTGGAAGTCGCACATTTACTGGAACAGCCTACATTTGAATTAATCTCTTTGTGCGTTTCCTTTCGCAAGGTCGTAGAAAAACCGTAATTGCGGCGGTCTTTCGACGATAAGTAGTGTCCAGCTACTGTGATTGCTGGATTCAACAAACGTGGAAAGTGGCGGGAAGTTCGCTCGTGGAAAAATCGGACGCTCCCAACGGTATATATTTAAAAGCGTGTCCGTGTAATTTGATGTCGGAGTGAAACCAGGCGGTTGCAATGTCCGAAACGGTGTCCACGCACGCCTACTGCGTGTGGAAAGCAAGAAAAAGCTTATACGCTCGAATAAACATTAAAGTCAGCTGCAGGTACGGAAACCAGAAGCTTAAAGATCGCATGTGCAGAGTAAACGGATGCTTTTCCGCTAACTGCGGGATGTTGCGAGGAGGGGAACCCAATGAAAATTTCTTCCTTGCCTTTGTCATTGCAAATTATACTTGTATCATTGTATCGCATTATTTATAATTGTTATACACAGAGTTGGAAAAGTTACTTTATAAGTAACTTTTCCAACTCTGTCACTTTTTGGATTACCTTTTATGTGTTTGTAATAAAAATTGGATACAAAAAGTATACGAAATTGAAGCAAAAAATATCTAATATAAAATATCTAATATAAAAAATAAAATACTCAAATTTATTATACTCAAGTTCTATATATATAAAAAATAACTTATAAGTAACTTGTAAAGTAACTTTCCCAATCCTGATTATATATTTATGTACTTATATATTCATTTAAGATTCTTCTTATTAAAAAAAAAGTATAAAGTAATAGTTAATTTTTTATATTCTTTAGACATCTAAATTAATAAACAATAAACAATTACACATGTTTTTTTTACTATTAATTCAAGATAGAAGTCATTCTGCATAGCTTTGGAGTACAATGTATATTAATTATGCGCTGCGAAATTTTCCATTTAGAATTGTAATAGGAAACAGTAGTGTTTCCTGCGATGCATCATCGGCGGACCGATGTGTTGCGGTCACGTGCATCCGAAGGACGCATCGGCATATCATTACGAGCGCAGTGAGAGGCGGGAAGGAAGCTCGTACGCACATTTCTGATTTTTAAAGAGAAGAAAAACGAGGTGATATGTCATGAATATCAAATTTTATATTATTCTCAGTATTGTATACTCACTTCAATTAAATTCACAGCTTAGTGGCCTGCACACGTGAAAGCCCGCGCGTCAATACGCGCCAAACATTCAAAGTTGACGAATGTGCGGCATTGACATCATTCAAGTTCACTGTCTCAAACCAGAGAGCAATTTACGCGCGACGGTCACAACACACGAATGGATTCACCACCAGTCACAATTGCGTCGATAGAATGATAAAAGATTGCCGACGCGCATTTCGGCATAAGATCCCGCATAGATAAATCGCTTCGCACATTTCACACGAAATAAATGGTCCTCGAATTGTTATTTAAACAGACATCGTGTAATGAATATTAAAATATAACGAGAATTTCCTCGAAGAAAATTCGACGAAGTTCGAGATAGACTTGAGACCGATTTGAAACGCCCGGCGATGGATGCACCACAGTGCGCGCTCCGCGAGTGTTCTGTCGCGACTGGTAAACGCGCGAGTAAATCGACATAGTAAGCCTCGCGCCAGCGAACCGACGAGGCGACAGAGGAAAGAGAACGACCTTCTTGTGTAGTATACGCGGCTGCATGTACGCGCGTTCGCGTGCCAGCGTGTGCGTGCGCCGAGGAACTGCGGGGGCGATGACGGTACGTCGCGTTTGTAAGAAGAAGGGCACATATCCACGGAACCAGCCGTTCGCTCGAAGAAACGGGCCCTACTCTTGCTTCAGAATTTTTTCTCGCTTCGCAGATGAGAAATATCCACCTAGGAAAGGAGGGATTAATGAGACTGTAAATTGAATACTTGTGCGCAAGATAGAGAGATTGTAATTGATAAATTCATCGCGTTTGTACATTTACTTTATATATTAAGAATTATTAATAAAATGTAATGATGTTACTTTTCTTTAAAATTCCAATTTATAAAATATATAATTTGAAACAAATATAAATTAGAATATATAATTATAACAAACGTGGTATTTTATCATAAAATTAACAAAAAGAAGAGCATAAAACCATAATACAAGTTGTTTTTTGTGATATTATATGATTTAATATGTAAATTTTTATTAATATTTGTAAATTTACTGAAGATGGCCAGATTGTGATCGAAATGTCTAAATCATTTATAAACTTAATTACATATTAAGTATTACAAAAAACAACTTATGTTGTAATTTTATGCTCTTCTTTTTGTTAAGTTTATAAATTAGAATTTAAAAAAATTAATATAATATAATATAGAGAGCTATATATTGCGATTATATTTTGTATGATATTATCTTTTAATATTTTGTAATATTTTTGTATATTTATAATATTTACTATACATTTACTTATTATGTATTTATATATAAAAATTGTTATTAATATCAATCACGCGAAGTAACTCGTGAAATAGTTAATCCGAGTTGGAAAAGCGACCTGAGATTATTTTATTACGTAAAGAAATTAAAGATATAATATGGCACAAGTTCCGCATTGTATTGTTAAAAAAGAAGTAAACTACACATACATATATGGCAGCTGAGTTTCGCACCGTGGGGAAAGAGGTCCTCGATCAGTTCCTCGGTCGTTACAGATAAGCACGTCCGGCAATTTTATCTTAGCTGTTCCGCATGTAAGAGTCTCTACCGATTTGTGTCTGAGGTAAGAGACGCGTAGGAGCCATTACGCAATGGCAGTAGCGTATGCTCGTTAAGGTAATCATCATCACAGGATCAAAAAGTGTGGCGACAGCGACTTAACATCCGAAGCATATTAAGTCCCTGTGAATTTCCTTTTCTTTTGTCTGTTCAACCATTCTGTCGTACAATCATGATTGCGAGAAAGAGAGGAATTTTGTGAAATCAAATATAATAAAATCTAACACTAAACTTTATACAATTTAATATTATAATATTTATTTTTATGGATAAAATGTTTTTCAACGTATTATAAAAATTAATTAATTTTTTCTATAATGAAAATTAATCAAAATTTCGACTGATTAGCTGATATTTAAACAATCGAATTATTCATAGAGAGAGTTAAGAGATTACTTATTTGACTCATGCTCGACCAACAAATCTTCATTCTTGTCTCCTTATGGTGATATTTTACATACACGCCTGTACCTGTCACATTCGAAAAAAGAAGAGAAAAATAAAACACGAGAGTCGCATCCTACGTGATCGTCCGACGAGCGACTGCATGGGCGTCGAGCTCACGTCGAAGAAAGAAGAGTTTACATCTCTGCGAAGGAAAAGTGAGAGATGTACGTAGGAGTCGACTCGATTCGCTCAATAACGTTGTGTTCGCTTCTCCTTTCGATTTAATAAACTAGGTATACGTGCCGGCCAGCAAAAACAATAACTCGTGCCTGAGATATTCGTCGATTCGAGGAAAATATGCCGTATGTATTTATAGCGATCTAACCGCCATTATACTTCATGATCTAAATCGGAATGTATATTTGCATTTGCATAGATGCGATCACGGTTGTTTTCGTAGAGGAAGGAAGAAGAAGTAAAATCTCATCTTCCGATGTGTTACGTCTCACGATTGAGTTTTCCAACTAATATCGTAACTGCATCACATTTTCCGATTAAAATGATCTTTAATAAAGCCATTGAAAGAAACACTTGCCAAGCAGTCTGCAGATACTCGGAAAGGTGTAGGCTTTTGAAAGGAAAGGAGCGCGTGATTAGGCACCTGGGTGGCATTTACGATGCAGCAGACGTGGGGTGGTCGACACGTGTAATTCGAGGCCAATCTTAGACGTGTAGGCGTGTCGAAAATAAGGGATGTCTTTAAATACTTCAGCACATTTATATAATTTAAGAGTTGAAATCGAGATTATAAAATACTCGGAGAAAATTGGAGCTTTCTCCAATTGTTTTCAATTATAATCCCAAAGTTAATAGTCATAAATAATATTGAAGTAGAAAAAAGATCTCAAATTTAATTAAAGTTTGTCTATTCGGTCTTAGTGTCCCTACATTCTGTAACTCTTCACAATTTGTTATCGTTATATTATCGTTATCGTTCTATTATCGTTGCGCTTTTATATTATATAATGCGCAACAACAATATAACGGTAATGATTATTAGCAGTAAAAAGTTACAGATCACATGTTACATCAATTATTTATAAATGACTACTTTTCCCAGGAATGCATATTGATGCTTAGTTTCTTGAATTTTTTTCATTGAGTTCACCGGGGTCGAGAACCCATGATCGCCGGTTGTGGAAAAACGTCACTGATCTAACGGTGGCATGTCTGTAAGAACTACGAGTGACTTCGGTCTGGCCGATGCGAGATTGCGGCGCGTTGCAACTTGTGACGCTAAAGAGTTCCACGGCAGCAGCCACGCGTATTATCGCGATTCGGTCGTGCAACACGCATGCCTTTTGTCGTGGACAAGGGGCTTCTCTGTGAAAGGTCCTTCCATCAACAAGTTCTGGCTTCTCTTACGATGATCTCGGGGAGAAAATTCAATTAGCTTTGCCAGGCTAGATTGCCCGCGCCGGTGCAGCTGCAATCGGCAGATAAGCTAGTACATGCGCGTGCAGCGGCGACTGCCGACAATGCGAAATGTATGTGCACGTACGTGCGTTGAGTTTCATGAAGTGGCACAGGCTTATCGCTGACACGCAAAAGGTATGAACGTCGACCTGTCGCGTCAACTCATTGTCATGATGAATATTTTTGTAAGTCTGCGAATATTCTTTTTATTATCCCATTGATACAAACTAAAAGTAACATAATATCAATGTTATAATTTTGCACTCAATGTAATTGTTATGTAACACCATATACTAAATTACATTTATATTGCTGAGTATGAAATTGTAACATAAATGTTATTCTTAATTAATATCAATTGATATAATGGAAGATACAATGGATTCTACAGTATTATGTAGGCAGAATAATTATATCGGAATTATCAATAGGTTTCAATGTAAAAATTTGTAACAATAATTTGAAAATCTTTGAAATAGCTTTGAAAATACTCTAAACAAAGCCATTTGCATATTAGAATATCTCTAATAATCACAGACAAAAAATATTTGCTATGTAACAAGTAAATTCATTCTTTTTTGTACTCTCTATAAAAATTATTTGCAACAAATATAAAATATTTGTCAAATATATAAAAGTTAATTATCAAATTTGTTTGCTAAACAAACAAATTTGATAATTAAATTTTGTAATCTCTTTACGTTTATTAACAAAATTATTTTTCTCCGTAATTTTTTTAAATCAATTATGTTTGCTCTTTTTTTTAACACAATTCTTTAATACAATTTTTTTTAGATTTAATTCTAAGAATTAATGTTTAAGTTTAAGATTAGTAATCGTGTTTAATATTCCTTTTACATAATTGCGGTTGAATAATTATCGCATTTTATATTAAGACAGGTTGGACTATAGATATGAAAGAGTAACCATTATGTCGTTTCAATGAAACTGCAATCACATTTTTCATCATTTTCAATCTAATAGTGACGTAATGACGCTACATGAATTACATGTCATTATCGCCAAGTACATAGCAGTTTATCAGTTTAGTCTATGGAACCTGTTTATATTCATCGATAATAGTATATAATTTAACGACTTTGTATCAGTCATCATGAAGATGATCAAACACAATACATGGTCAAAATATTGCATTAAAATGTTTTATATATATATAGTTTTATATATATATATAGTTCGTCACAATTATAATTTTTATGGCAAATTTTTATGATCCATAATTTGTCTGGATTTTATCATAGCATATAGATATATAACAAATTTTAATTTATGGAATTAAGTACCGGCGATAAAGGCATCACTACGTTCGCTCGTATGCAAATTCCACGAAGTCGATGACCACTCGAGAACCACTCGGGACCGATGATGGGGAGGGAATGCAAGAGAAGAAATCGGAACCATGATGGTCAGTTACTTTGGTCATGTACACGAGCAGAAAGTACGGCGACCATAACGGACTATAGTATATGCGCAGGTTACTATAGGACTTTGGTAGAGCAGCGGTCCAGCCTGGTGGATCCCATGGTGTAGCATTACTTTCCCACAGGCGAGACTCTTCCTGTGTTGCATGTATACGTGTGCGATTCTTTCCAGACGTGTATCCATCATGCACCTGCACACGCCGATCTGTGTGTATGCGTGCTCGAGGCGAGAGAGACAACGAGAAGGGATATGTATCTTACCTTGCAAGGCGAACCTGTTATTCGTCAGTTCGCCGAAACCAAAGAGGAAAGAGGGAAGATCGATGTAATCGTGTGTTACCGCCTGAAAAATAATTTTCACCTTCTGGGATCAATTTTGGTGATGTAGGAAACATTCTGTGTCTCACGGAAGAAGATGGACTGCCTGGAAGAGGCAAAGATAAAATTATGTATTGTAACTGCAAATTTTGGTAGGGTGTAAGAACAGGAATTTAGTGACAAAGTATGTGGTTGTCATATCAACAAATTATATTTTAAATTTGCAAAAATAATAATTCATCTTAAAAAAATGTATAAAATTTCAGTATTAAATAATATATATTTGCATGACTTAATTAAAATTAAAATTTGGTAAAACTGCTAATACAAAAATATTATAAAATTTGAATATTAAAATAAATATTTCTTATTTTGAGCATACAGATATTTTAATTTTTTTCTTAAGAAATACTATATATAGCCTATAAGAAATAGTGGTTGAAGTCGTCGATGAAGGAAGAAAAAATACTTGTTAAGGGTTCCCCTTTAATAGGATACGGAATTGTGCCGGAAATGAGCTTCGTCACGCAGAGCGGAAGCTGGACCTTGTCGCATCATGGAATTGCTATTAAAGTACATCGATCGCGGTCAGAATGTATTCTCGATTCTTAAAGGAAAGAACAATAATTGTCTTTTAGAAATAGTCTATACTATTTCCTTTTTCTGTATTCTTTCTTTATTATTATTA
>NW_017259353.1:1640714-1646045 GCF_001594045.1 Atta colombica
TAAAAATTATATTCTATGCCAGCATTACACTAGGTAAATTTATTATGCTAGAATTAGGCAAGAAAAGAGTTGGTCAAACAAAGGGTTCAAAGTTATCCTCTTGTCGATGAGAGCGAGAAGAAAAATAAATATAAAAACTAATCTTGTAGATTTTCTCACTTTACGTATGTGATAACACGAAAGCTGGCAAACATCAGAAACGTTAAGGGATCCGAGAATCAAATTTGTACAACAGCCGCATCTATGAAACTTCATACACATGAATATATATTTATTTTTTCCTTTCGATGGAACAAAGCCTTTTTTGTACGAAAAGTTTATTTGACATATAATATCTTATTATTATTATTAAATCTAAAATCAACATGTTGGATATCTCATTTTTGAGATAATACTAAAGATAATACACTATAAATAAAATTTATATTTTTGTGTATTTAAAAAATAAAAACATTTTTATAAACGCAATGAACCAAGTGTATGTTATTAGCTAATTGTTATCATCTCTCACTATTTCAGGAAGAATTTGGGAAACATATTCGCATCTCTGATAAAAGTTGCTCATCCCATGTGTTGTGTATAATTACAGCTCCCTTTATACAATCCCTTTGTAAAGAAAATATGAAGGTAAAAAGATAATCCGTAGAAAAAAATAATAATTACTTTAAACTTTTTTTCGGAAATAAAATCACTGTTATTTCTAAATGTTATTGAATAATTTACAGCTGCCTTGTTAACTCCCTTTATATAATCCCTTTGTAAAGAAAATATGAAGCTAAAAAGATAATTCGTAGAAAAAAATAATAATTATTTTTAATTTTTTTTCGGAAATAAAATCACTGTTATTTCTAGATGTTA
Organism: Atta colombica; assembly: GCF_001594045.1. NCBI lineage: Eukaryota > Metazoa > Arthropoda > Insecta > Hymenoptera > Formicidae > Atta > Atta colombica. Next base: position 1,641,573 of record NW_017259353.1, read on the forward strand.
TTAAATAATTTAAACTAGATGTTATAAACAAATCATCTATTTTGTAGATTTTATCATGGATAGTTTATCGTGGATTTATTTGATTCATTTAATGCATGTTTTGCGAATTAAAACATGCATGCCCTTTTAGATTTAAAGACACTTATGTATAAAGATTAATAGTCTACGTTTAATGGAGATTAATAATCTACGTAAATATTATGCGTAACTTTAATACAAACTGATTGGACAGTGAAAGATTAACATTATCTCAGATGCATTAATAATGGAAGAGCCTAATTTTGGACATGAATTGCAATACATAACGTTGTGCTTGAATTGTTAAAACTAAATCGAATTTGTAATAATACTATGCCCCTCCCTTCTCGGTTATACAATTGATTAATTATTTCCTACGTGACAGTACACTGGCAGCAAGTTTGTGATTTGGGAGTGGTTGCGCACATATAGGTCAGCTTTTATAATTCTTAAGATTGACTTACATATTACACGCTTCATGAACTTTCGGATTTCTTAAGATAATTGACAGAGGACAACGAGGGGCAATGAACAAAACAAGAGTTCGCTTTCAAAAAATTAGAAAAATTGTATTTTGAAAGAAATATGAATACATTAATAGAATATTAAAAATTATTTTTCATCTTTAAAAAAAACAAATATTTGAAATAATTTTTTTATTATTATTGTTATGCTCATTTTATATTCTATTTCATTTTATTACAACTTATGTGACTGTAATAAAATATGTTGCAATATAACTTAAATCTGTATAAATTACAAAAATGTGATAAGAAAGGCTATAACGCATGGAAACGTATATCATCTATGATAATAGACTAAACAATTCGAACTCATATTATAAACGTATTAACTCATATTATAAACTCATATTATAAACAATTAAAACAAACACTTTCAAACAATGAAATCGTTTTTGTTTATCATAATTAATAGTCATATATTATAATATCGTTTATTGATTTTGCAATGGTAAATATTGAGATGGGGGAAGCCTATTACAGATGACCTTGATATATGTTGTTAAGATCATGATCTTGGGTAACCTTCAATAAATTTTAACCATCATTCGTTGTTCGTTAAAAGTTATTAATAAAAAAAGTTTAGTTAAGTAAAAAGCATTCTCTGTTATAATGTTTCTTTTTTTATTACGGAATATTAGGCACTAATATTCCGTATCACAGAAGACAAAGAAACGATGTGAAGAAGTGATTGCGAAAATTGCTCACAGAAGGTCGTACATATTCATAATTCTTGTCGAATATAAATATTACAATATATTGTTTGAAACCTCCTAACTGTTCGTACAGCTATAACTTATGGCAACGAAAAACTGTACTTTCTAAAGTTGAAATATGAGAAAGGAAAATGAAACACATTATTATTACCTTTTTTATAAACTAATGGTGTAAATTGTAGACGTTTCTAATTGTAGAAGTTCCATTATCGGAATATTTGGGTTGATGCTTAGTAAGAAAATGACATTAAATTAAATAGCCCCAGTCTGCTGTCATGGGGATGAAGAATAAGGGTGCCTACACGTGCGTGCAGCAAACACCGCACCCTCGAAAGCCGCGCCCTTACTTAGGCGCGGTCGAACATTGCACTTTCCACCCTTACGAACGATGCGTGCAAACATGGATCATTCGTGTGTTCACGTGATAAAGTACTTCGATATGATTATATGGAACGGCTACGATGAAAGACGAAGCGATGGATAGATAGTCATGTTCGTGGAAAAAGTTGGAAGTTCGTGAGACAGGAGAAATAATAGCGGAATTGCGGTATGGTATTATGGAAAACATGCAAAGTCATATAAGTGTTGTATCGTACTTCTGTGGCGTAATCAACCATAAAATTAATTATGTATCATACTTATATCCTATTTCTATTTTACGCACATTACGGTGAATGGGATCAAAATCCAGTTGGATTTTAATATAAAACTCGTTCACTAACATACTCTCATTTACTTCAACTTATTACATTGGATGGCCCGACATCGCTAAGATACAGTCATGCTTTCACTCAATCGCTACACCTTCTCTAAAGAGATTTCTTAGTTATAATTGATTTCATTATTTGATCTTATCTATTCTCCATTAGTGTGCAATTATTAATTTTATTTTTTCCACATGCGTAATATACGTATTGTATAAATTTATTAAAAATTGCTATTATTCAACTGCATGTAATTCCTAATCCTTAAGCCTTAAAAATAGCAGAGGCGGTCTAGAATACAGTATATAATTAGCGAAAGCACATTATTTTTAATTAATTATACCGCGAAGTTACTTTCTATCTTCAGTAAGATCAAATCCTCCTTGTCAAACATATTCATCTGTTTCCGGAAACTTGGTGCTTCCGGAATAGTGATTTCGTGAAGAACAATGACGGCCTGATCTGTTTCACGTGGTCTTGCCGTGCATTTCCGGCACGACGACGCTTAATTCGCTTCCACTTCCGGCGGAACCATACCTATCAAACCGTAACGAAATGAATGGAATTTCTCTATTTTTCTCAGACTTCAATTCAGTTTTATGCAATGACTACATTATATTCTCCAACATTTAAATAATCAAAGTTACAACGAGAAATTTTTACAATAGAGAGGTTTTTTAGCCAATTATATTTAATTCAAGCGTATAATCATGTTAATTATTCTTTATCTCTTATTATAAATAATTCTCACTTGCAACTAATCAGTAAATATAAAAATGTCTCTCAGAACCGCGTCGAAGTTGCCGCAACTTCCTACTAACGTTTCATGCCATACCGAGAATTGCATCGTCGCGTCGGCTGAGTTGCGTCTACGCACTTGCATTACTGGATTGTATTCACGTACCCACGCACGATTGTAGAAGCTCGCGTCAAACGACACGGCTGCAGCGGGATACGAAATGTTGTGCAACGTGTGAGGCGAGGCTCGCGTGTAAGCCGACGAACGGGAGCATGATTTCCGCCAAACGAAGACAGACGATTTCATCAGTTGATAGTGTTACGCCCCAAGATAACCAAAAAATAAATATAATATACTGTATAGCATTTTCGCAGATAACGGTACGATACGATAAAAGAAAGCTATAGCAAGCGTAATGTTACGAGAAAACAGATTAACACTCGCTACCACGTTTCTTACACGAACACAGCTTGAAATTTGCATTAACATCCGTGAACAACTTGCCAACGGTATCGTTTGGTCAATGAGTTCTACGATCCAACCAGTTTTATCAAGTTAATAAATTGAACTTTTCCGCTTTTCTCAACCTTTCAAACCTCACGTGATTTTATGTAATTAATTTTTATTCAATATATAACAAAATTACATATAGCCAAAATTATATTTTTAAATAAAGTAAATTAACGTTATCTTGACAATATTATCTTGCAACACGCGTTGCACATTAATATCGAATAACAAATCAAGTAACAGCAATGAGCAATGTTGATATCCATTTGTCGCAAATGCATTGTTCATTACTGATGATTTGCTCTTGACGCAGAATGTACTTAATGACGAGAGAAGCACGTCGGAATAATATATTTTTCGTCGTTGACCCGGAATCCATGATCTCAGTCTAATTTAATTTAACGATGAGAAAATCCTCGTCGCAATAATTGCAAAGAGAAAGTCGCATGAATGAAGGATCGGTATGCTAATTAAACTACTTAACTCATTATATTAAAATCGTTTTTCTTATTTTAGAAAAGTAATATGTAAATAAATCAAATGTAAACGTTTAATGTCAATAAAAAGCCGACACTGAATATATTAAATTTTTAACATCCATGATTAATCAAATAAAACAAAAGTTATAACAGTAGTCGTAAGTAATCATAATAAAAACATAAACATTTTAACTTTATTTTAGATCATCTCTTTTTTAATATAAATATATTAGGAACTTTTATGCTTTAATATCAAAGAGTATATTTGCAGTTACGATTTATTGCCAGCAATTACACGGCTGATGAAAACTAATGGAAAGTAAATATCAACAATCCATTGCAAAGATGAATTTATGAGCGCGTCTATTTACATTTGAAGTTGCGTGTCAAGTTGCTGCCGTTCATTTTGTCACGTTCAGGGACAATTTACTGTTAGATGTAAACGTTCTAATCTTGTCTGGACAATAGGCACGCACTAGTAGATGATAAATCACAAAGCAATCGCTAATTCCTTGTCTTAATCATTGTCCTAAGAGCTGTTTGAATTGTTTTGCGAATGATTAAAATCTAGAAGCAAAGTATGTGTGCCTGAAAATGCATAGAAATTTGATGATGTAATTACAAACATTATCGTGGATAATGTTTATATATTAGAATAATGTACGTCTCTATTATGCTAACTAATTAATAAATATAATTCTCAGCCTTTCAATATATTAAATATACATTTATTTAAATATGTTTAAACACATATATATATTTATATATTTATAATATTTATATATT
>NW_017259353.1:1646145-1646816 GCF_001594045.1 Atta colombica
TTATAATAACGACAACATAAATAAGCAGTGTTTTATATAAACGGAATATCATAATTTTGGGGTTTTATAAAAAAATGTGCATCTTTGGTTTATATTTCACGTTGATATAATAATTTATATATTCGTCAATAATAATGTGTCCATCTTGAGTTATGTAAAATATTTTGTGATTTCTAAGTTACTTAGAATGCTGAGATTCCATTTTCTCACAGTGTTACGTAAATTTCCTGCGATTACTTATCACAGCAATAAAAGAGATTACATCACTATAAATGTCAATTATAAAATATAGTAATTTAGAGACTAATCTCCGAATGTACATAAAATTGCAAGTTGACAGTGTTATTAGAAATTAATAAAGTTATTAAAAATAATAAAAAAAAAAAATTCGAAATAAAATAAGCAGTTAATATGAAAATAAATTTGTTGCATTTTCAGTTAATTTTTCTGTTATTGTTCCTTATCAATAATAATTTATTAATAATTTAAATAAACATAAAAAATGTTAAATAAACATAAAAAATTAGAAAAGCAGAAAAATTGTTTTTAATACATAATTAAATAATATTCATCAATGGAAGAATATTAAATTTTTTATTATACATATATATATTATATATTACATATATACATATATATATTATATATTAAAAATATATATATTAAAAGAA
>NW_017259353.1:1646916-1651411 GCF_001594045.1 Atta colombica
TAATTAATAATAATTGACAGTCCTTGCAACTAAATTCTTCCGTGTAGCGAGTTAAAAGTACAGATAATTCCTGTTTTCTTGGAATGAATCGAACATTTCTCAGGTTAGCCTCAATCAAAGCGATCGCGTGTAAAGTAACTTGAATGATTCGTTCGATTCGGTAAAACAAGTTCCGTTCGACATCATCAAGTAAATGAATTCCGGTCTTTCCCTTCAACGAGAAAAAAAAGAAAAAGAAAAATTCAACAAATAAAATCTTTTTATAAACAATTCTTTTATTCAAAAATTTTTTGTTAAAATATATATTACATTTATTTTTATTATATTATATGAATGTATCATATAAAAAAGTATTTTTACATTTAATTAAGTCATTTAATTTTATCGATCAAAACTATATATAGTTTCATAATTTTTTACTTTCTTTTGTGCCATAGTTTATTTCTTTAATAATATTACTTTAAAATATTTTCACAACACTTATTAAGAATTAAATGTCATGGGAAATACTAAATTAACATCATAATCTGGTTATTTCTTAATATTTCTCAGAATTATACTTTGTTACTTTCTAATTTAGTTTCTTAGTTACTTTCATTCTTCTTTGATATATTTACGGGACAACATCATTTTCGTGGAAAAACCTGATCAACAATTAGTGCCTGGAAATATTGAGAACATATTCTTGATTATGAAAATATTATTTACATATTTTTTGTTTCTATATATATTTTGTTTTATAACATGGGAACAAAATCGTCGATTTCAAAGTTGTAATGCGTAATTATTATATAACAAACATAAAAGCATAATAAGCAGTTGATCAAGCATTTGCCGAACATCGATATTCCCCGTGCTAGAACTGTTCTAAAATACCTTTCCCGCATTCTTCGAGAGATCGTATTAATTGCTGCCACTTAATTTCAGGATATCGCAAAATTATACGATCAAGTTTTCATATTATGGTTATGCAGTTCCGGCGAAGGCATTCGCTCTGCATTCTGAATTGCACCTGCATTTCGTACGAATTTAATATTTCCGGTGGGTAAAGCGCGCGAGGGTCTTTCCGCGCGCTTTCGTTTGTACGCGATCTATGATTTATGTCGACAAAGTGACTGGAGGAAATTGAACGTTCCTACCGCCTGACTGACAATGATATATAAATGATAAGAGAAAGCAGAACTCTGCGAGATAGTATTTGAACCTTTCTGATGCGCACATACACATAAATATGAAATATACTATTATTAGTTTTGATACTCTATGTCTCGCTAAAAATTTCTTATAATCTTAGATTTTATAATTTCTTAATTCGTTAATTACAATTTCCATAATTGTCACTTTTATATTTCTGATAAAAGTCTAATAAGTCATAACTTTCACTTTAATATTTTGTGATACTTGTGTTAATATTTTTTTTTTCTTTATATTTGACAAAATTGTAAAACATTACATCCTAAAACCCGAATCTGTTGGCGACAAGTATCAGACTTTTCAGAGTGTTCCGACACTCATACCGTGGAGTTAGTGGCGCGTGACCGTCTTGTGTGACCTCGACGAACCGAGACTGAATCTCATCGATTCTCGATTCATAACATTCTTCCAATCTTACACATATACAAATTGCGCAATTCAGTTTCCAGAAATTCTTTTGCCGTAACTCCATTGACGTATTAAGTAAACCTTGTCGCTATCATTCACGTATTCTAACTTTTCATTGACGTATTCTAACTTTTAATAACTTCTAACGGTGCGACAGTTAAAAAGAAGTAAAAGCAAAATTAGCAACTAATTGTAATAATAATTATCTCCCATCTCACTTGGCATTGTAGCAGTTACCGTATTCCAAGAACGGTATCATAAAAAAATCCTTAATGTACAATTCATTTCAATAATATTAATGATCTCGTGAAAATATCTTTAGCAGTTTTAGCACATAAACGAAAGAATTCGCTGATAAAATCAAGCCCGCATATATACAACGCTATTTTGACCGTATTCACGATACACACGCCCGTACGAAATAGACAGACGATACCGCACATCTGTCACGATATAACGTGGGAAGCGTCCTTCGCGTATAACGGCCTTTCTGAGTCGCGTGAGACAGCCAAATTAAGTCTTCATAACACGTATATATCATCTTGCTGGAAGTGCGAAGTTATGTTCTCCTTATTTTCCGCGTTCCCAAACAATTTTTCATTCTATTGTTTTCTATACTCTCCTTCCCAAACCGTTAGTTTTAAATAGTAACTGATAAACACTTTGCAGTATTTTATTCAAATATCGAATTAAAGATTCGCTTCTACAATATTAATCGTTAAATTAAATTACAAATTTTTGTTAAGCTCATTCAAATGTCTGGCAATAATTTCTTAAGTTATTCTAAAAGTATAGTTCAAATTCTACAAATATTCTATATAATAGTATTTGTTGGACTTTTTTGTTCTTTATTTATCTCACTGTGGATTGCTCTTGGTTTCAAGACAACGACGTTCGAAAGCCAGCGTGGCGAGTCGGTCGCGGTTCTAGCTCGTACAGAACTCTGAGAAAGGAAAGCAACCTCTTCTCTTTGTCAGAAGAACCTATTGTCCTCTTGAGGATGGATGGGAACAGCGGTCGCAGATACTGGATGCAACTCAGGATATTTCTTCGGGCATTTACAGCGGAAGGTTCATCAATAAAGATGTACAGTCTGGATACACGAACTGGATTTCTATACAATATATTTGTTACAATATATTTTGTTATACAATATATTAAGCAATTACTTCCGTACATTTTTATAGATATAAATCTGTGTAAATCTATTTTAATTAAAAAATAAATATGTATAGCATCTTGTATAAATGTCTTTACTTACGTCCAAATATGTTCACACTTTTGAAGCTAATCAATTACATTCATAAAAAATTTAAGCATATTTTTATGTCATTCTTAACAAGTGGAAAATATAATATTTCTTACTAAGAAAATTACATAATTCTTACTTAATGACGCGTATAAATAACAAATTAAATTTTTTAATATCAATTTAACCGATTCAAACTAATATCACTTTACCATCACTGCATCTGTAACATCTTCCATTCCAATCTTCTCTCAATCTGTCCTGTAAGAAAAATTCTGAATACGGGTGTAAATCATGACAAGTATTTCTTAGCCAGAGGGAAATACGAATTTCGCCATCATTACATCCATTAAACTCAATTTTGTTGTCTCCTTTCTCTCATACATCTTCGAGAATAATAGGATTTTTGTCATTATCAATCAGAAAATTCAATATCGTATCCTAATTATCCAACTATCGAAATAATAATGAAAGCATTTGACAAGGATCTGATTTTTTATTATTTTAAGGAAGAGAGAAAAAGAGAGAAATTCTGGAGCAGAAGCGCATAAAAAATCAATGTTGGACACATTTCACGGGCATGAATCGGTTTCAGGTCAAATTTTTGTCAAAATAGTTACCAAGAAATAAAATATGTATTGATACACGCGTACGTGTCAACCGACACTAATGTGATCGTAGAACGGAAGCGCGTGTACTAGCATATACTTGCTATCGGAACGCAGAAGGTTTCCGCTGCTCGAGGCAACTTGGAAGGTACAAGAATTCGATTCGATGGCACAAAAAACGACGACGGCGGAATGCAACGTTGTTATGAGTGAAGAAATAGATTGCCAGATGCATGTGTCGTACCGAAATTCGCGCACTTTACATACTGACGAGCATTCGTTTCATAATGTTTTACGATCATATGTCTTGCGTACGTTTTCATTTTTCGTTACACTCTGTTTACTTGTTTGGACTACTTGCCTATGATGATGCTTTGCGTAATTTGCATGCTTGTGAGACTTTTATTGAGATAATTGTAAAAATAATTGTACTTGATAACAAACAGAAATTATGAAAATTATAATTTGAAAAGAAAAGGAAAAAACAAAATGTTTTACAATAAAGCAATAATAACATCTTATATTTTAACTATTATTATTATAATTTTTTTATTAGAAATTTTTTTATCAAGCATTTATGAAAATTATTAATTAGTCAATTTTTAATTAGTCATTTGAAACAAATGGCAAATTAATAAATTTTTACTAACATAATTTTAATAAAAATAATCAAAGAAAGTATGATTTTCGATATACTTTTACTATCTAAAAATTTTGCATATTTTCATCAAAATTATAAGACATCAAAAGATGATACTAATCTTACTTTCAAATAATATATAATACTCTCTGCTTAATTACATTACCTAATTAAACAATCTCGCCATAATATTAGCTTTTCGCGATGAAATCTTTCTCTGCTTAATCAGCATCGGAAAAACAAATTGAATCGCTGCATAAGCACCGCCTGCTTGTCTGAGGCAGATATCCAAATAGCATAATTAATCTATTTGAACTTGCAAAGTATTCTTAAGTTCATGGAATAGCGTAATTTAATAGAAATAAACTCAAAAATGTATATTTTATTAATTATATA
>NW_017259353.1:1651511-1666682 GCF_001594045.1 Atta colombica
TAAAAAAAGAATATCTTTTGTCTTTTTATCTTTGAATCTGAAAAAAAATTCATAATTGAAGGCATAAAAACAAAATTTTTTAAGAGTCTCAGAAATATTTTTAGAACATGAATCGGATGAAACAGGAATTCATTTCATAAGTCGGAGTAAAAAAAATTCTTTTCGGACTCTCTTCGGTGCTATATGGATAATTAATTATCCAGTATTTCAAAATATGCATGCATATTTTGAAATACTGGATAATTAATTTACATCAATTTAATTTTCTATACAATACGTGATTATATAAGTAAACATTTTTACGATTATATATACATGTGCATATTTCTGATTGTATTGCAAACTTTTTTATAAATCCCTCTTTTACCCATCAACTATTTTGGAATGAGTGAAAAAAGAAAAGATGCATTTCCTGCTTAAATCATTAGACATGTTTACGCGCGTTCAATGTATATATAAAGTGCTCGCATAAACATGGTTAGCTTGTTTATTGTGGTATCGACGAGACACGTGTATCAGACTTTACGTCAAATAAAGACCCATGCGACGAAAATGCGCTACCATGTCGTACGTGTTGATCACTGTATTTCCGCTCGAGCTGCACGTACGTCTTACAATACGCACTTTGCATACGCACACTCACGCGATACTGCCTGACGATGTCTACAACGATAAGAAATAAATAAGTACATAACGGACAATTTTTGCAACTTCTCATTTAAGTCGCGTACAAATAATTGAATTACTTTGTTATCATATATATATATCATATATATGTATGAAAATAATAAATTATCTAGCGATTATCAGAAAAATAAAAGTAAAGATGTCAATTATCTTGTACACTTTGAGCATTTCGTAGAAATTTATTTTTAACACAATTAAAGAGAAACATATGGACAGCGACAGATGCCTCAACAATATTCGCGAATTAATCAAAAATCGAATCTTAAATAGAAGAGATTGCATCATAAGCTGGACCGATCGATCGATCAACCGGTATTGGCTAACTCGACCGGCTAGTCGCACAGGTGCCTGGCGAAACGTGGGTGCCGACTGTCTCGTGGGTGGTACGAGAGGGCTTCAAGTCTGTTTTTTATTCACCTTTCGGAAATATAAGATTTTCGTTGAGCGAGGTCACGACACCCACGCTATCGCGCCGCGCGACTAACAGCTGCGATATGCGACGGGTGAAAACTTGGTTACTTTCCTGCGTAGGACGACAACGAAACGTGATTACGACAAGTATTAAGCGACGTCGTCGTAACGATTAGATATATTCACATTTTTTATCAATAATAGTAAATTGTAAGGTTATTAATTTCTTAGCTATCAATTTGATTCATAATCAATTAGATAATTTGTATCAATGTAGAATTGTAAACTTATAAATTTTTTAATTATAAATGTATAATTTTGTATTTTCGAATTAATAAACTCCCACTCTCTCTTACTTACTCTCTCTTAAAATAAATAAAATTACAAATTATATATTAATTTAAACATAAATTACACAGTATTCATAGAATTACCTACTTATAACAATTAAGATTGTTAGATATAAAAGTATCTATTTATTAATTAACCGAGAATTACGATCTCAAGCAATTAGATCTCAGAAACTATATGTAGATCGCATTTGATTGATATGATAAATAAACTTAATGCGATAATTAATCCATTCATCTGAAAATGTTACAGTTCAAGATGAAGAGAATAAAAAGATAGAGAATAAGAATTTAGCGCAATTAGTTTCATCGCTGGCACATTTCTCAGAATTCATCGATTATGAGATGAGCCGCGCGACTGTATACAAACCCTTGATTATCCTGGATCTTGAGTCCCAGTGCAATTGCGTTGGAAATTATCTTTATAGGTCATACGCGAAAACGTATAATTAAATTTAATTAGAATGAAAGCAGAATTAGAAGAACGACAAAATATCTCTTTCGGATTAAAGTATATAATTCATTAGTGGATATGATACCGTTTCCAGAATTAATAAACACAATCTGTGAACTTGTGTGTCAAAGCAATCAATGAAATAAAAAATATATATTTGTTGATATATTTATTGAAATATTAGCTATTGTAATTTATTTGCCATATTTTGAAATACCCTTATCTTTTTTCAAAAGAAAGTATATGTCAAAGAAGTATATGTCAATGAATGTAAAATAAATAAAATTTAATAAAATTACATTATATTATTCCATACACAACAGTTACACACAACATCATGCTCTCATAACACATTTTAAATAATCTTAAGCAAAATCTATTTCTCCCATCATCATTTGCATTTCGCTTATTCCTATTATTTATTTTATTTCGCTTATTAGCTTCGATATCGTTACTGTTGAAAAGATCTGTCTCTGTTAAAAATTGTGGGATAAAAAACAATTCAGTTTTCTAACTAAGAAAAAATTATAATAAAATTTACAATTCACAGAATTAATTGAATATTATTAAAAACATTTTAAAAAGTAATAAAATGAAATATATTTGGTTTAAAAAATTTGTAAAATTGTTTTCAAAAAAATAATTCATAAAAAGAATTAGAATATTAGAATTAGTATTTTTCTTTTCTTTACATGAAGAAATCAATTATTATCCCACAAACGGTTAAATACATATAGAATCAGAAGTTACATCTCTAGTTTTCGTTCACACCACTGATGGCACCAGCAACTAATAGCTGAACGGTTCTGTACAGCGAACTATTCAGAAACGGTTTACCCACGTTACTGGATAGCCCACATTGCTTGGAACTTACATTTAGCGCCACTTCATGATAAGAAGTAACAAGAAAACAGTACTATAATATCACGACACCTGTCGCAGGTTTCTGTCTTGACAAGAGACGATGATGCTGACTTAATATTCTTGCGTTCTTACGTGCGTTTGCGCATGAATTTTCGCAGGTGGTGATTTTTCGGTACCGAAACGAGAGAAGCCCGAGGTGTGTGCCGGTCGGCGTGTTAAACTCGAGGAGCAACAACACAAATCTGAGGCGCCCTGGTCGAGGGGCGTAGTCCGAAATCGAAGAAGAAAAAAATATTTAGTGACCTGACGTAGCATATATCTTACATCGGATTTCATACTAACTCGTGAGAAGATTATGAGATCGTACACGTAAGAAGAATTGAAAAGAGAAAAAGAGAAGAAGAAGGACGAGGCAAAAGAGAGAGCGAATTGAAATCATTTTGACAAATAAATCACCTAATTATTGTAACATTACATATATGATGTCCAGTAGTTTTAAATCTAATTCGTCGACAGTGTCTTCATTTTGGAAATTCAATTAAAGTGCACGCGGAAGATTCGACGACATTCTGACTTATCATCGTGCCAACGAGAATCACTGCCAATGTGCAATTCGGCAGATACTTCTTACGTACAAAAATTAGGTTATTTGCATCTTGGAGATGATACTGCGGATGTTGGTGGTACCGCTAGAGGCTCGGGTTCGAGACCCGAAGCCCAAGTACCCGTGTCAAGAAATGCGATTAACAGAAACGATGCTAGAACGTCTGGTAGACCGGTCGGTGCTATTGAAAGTTTTATTGAAGGCAATTCTTCGGATGTCTCTAGACAGGCAGCCGCCACTGAATATAAATTATATGAGCGTGAAAATATAATAGCTGCTTCACGATTTGCTACACCGAAACCAGTAGAACAAATCAATGCGCAGCAACAGCAACAACAAAATCAGACTCGTGCAAGCCATCAACAGGCTCCTGTTTATGAGAATATAGATTACTATCCGCAACAGAGTCAACCACATCCTCCTTATTATCATCCAATAGAATCTAGAAAAAGCCCCAAAAGTAGTCCTAGAGGTTCTCTAGTTGGTGATTCCTATGAAGGCAATTACAGGAAAGCTCAACCGCAAGTGCCAACTGGCAATCGTTATCAAAGTGCATCACCAGCAAAAGAATTACCGCCATATGAAGCACCACCAGTATACGAAAACATACAGGAAGTGCACTTTTCTGAGAGCATGCAGAACAAGCCAGGACCTCAAGTTCCACCGAATTATTATCATCCAGCAAATATCAATGGTGGTGACTACGTTGTTATGACTGGAAAAGTAGGTCAATCTCAAAATCAACGTGGAATGACTCAAAGTTTATCGTATACCCAACAAAGAAGTGGAAGTTTACGCGGTCAGAGTTATGATGGTTCAAGTTTACAACGATCAATCGATTCATCTACTGCTAAGTACTTACAGAGCTCATCCTCTTCCTCAGATCTTCAATCTGGTAGAAGCGCTTACGTACCTCCCTCCGAATTGCAACCACCAAATAGAAACTTTAACTACAGCACTGATCAGCAGCAGCAACAATCTTCGAGATCTGGTTTACCATATCATAGTGAATCCCCTCCGATACGCTTACCACCAGAACCTCATCATTATCGTGGTTCATTGGAAAATACTATAAGTGGACAACAAGGATTTCGTGCTACAAATCAGGTTGATAATAATCAACCTCTTCAATTTCGGCAGGATAATTCGCAAATTAATTATAAGCCGTATGAAGTTTCTTCAAGGACTACAAATACAAATTTCACAGACTCGCAAACCAGAAATTCTCCAGTATATGGAATTCGTCCAGGAGAACAGACAGCATGTCGTAATCCTCCATGTTATTCTCCAAATCGTTCAATGCCTCAGAGTGATAGAAATTATCATCATCAAGAAAATTTCCCTGCCAGAAATTCTCCTGTTTATTCTTCAAATCGCTCAGCAGAACATTTGAGATTAGGCACATTGCAACAAAGTGATAGAAACTACATGTCAGATGCGTCAGATCTCCCACCTGCAAGGAGTTCATCTTTATACTCTCCAAGCCGAAGTGATCCTGCTAGGGCTATTGTTGCTAACAATAATGCAGTAAGAGAATCCCCGAAAACAAGCCCAACGCATCAAATACCATTAGATATTGCTTCGCAAAATCTAATTAATTCGCCAAGACAAGGACTGTCTCTTTCATCTACCAATTCTATTGGAAGTCCTATACGTGGACAGGTACAAGCTCCTGTCAATAGTGCTTCAACTACAACCAATGAAATTGATGCTAATGCTGGTCCCAGGATCACAAGCCTTCCTCCTGGTGTTACCAGTGGAGTTGCAGGGCCCGTACTCTTAAATGCTGGTGTACCTGTGTTGCAAAGACCTTCGGATTCGGAAGCAGAAGAGAGAAAATCTGTTAGTCCGCCAATTAAGCCAGCACCTGGCAAAGGATTGTTACCCTACAACGTCATTTCTAGACCTTCGGTAAGTTTGTTACTATTTGCAAAATGTCTTAAAAACTGTGCTCTATTTACTTAATTCATTCCAGATCTTATAGTTTTTCCTACTCTCTATACTTTTATCATATATTATTTCATGTTCTACTAAAAATTAATGAAAATAATTATAACTGAATTATTGTAATTGTGATGTATAAATTATATTCTACAAGAAAGATAGGCAATATTCTTAACACAACAAAGTAATCTTACTCCGTTTAAATTAGTCTTATCGCACTCAATGCAATCTATTTAAAAAGTAAAGATTATCGATACTTGCTAATGTAGTTTTTGTTCAAATTCTCAAAGATCATCAATAACTTTTAAGATATGTTTTTTCTATCTTATTTTAGTAATTATCTCATTAATATCGATAATTTTATTTATTTTACATAATATCTGTCCTAGACAATAAAAGATTTATTTCTTATTGCTACACTCTACTTTTCTTTTCGCAATTATTAAATATATATATTTTATTTTAAGTGCAAAAAGTGTACATTAATTTAAATATAAAAAATAAATCTGCCATTTAATTCGTACTTGAAATAAAAATAATTTGCGAATGCTACATTTATGTCTTAGCATTTTATACTTCTTTGTTGCTTAAGTATACATAATGCATTCTGTAAATAAAATTTGAAAAAGTGCTTATGATTTCATCCCCAAAAAATTCTTTCTTCACGTATTCAATGAGTCATAACCGGTAAATTGCTCATCGCTGACAGCGACGTGCATTCACCGAATATTTTACATGTAAATTTATTTTACCATTTTCTGTTTTCATCTTTTCGTTTTTCCCTATCTCTCTTTTTATTCACACATCAAAATCAAAAACAATTAAAAAGAAAAATAGCATTTTATAATATTTGGAGTTCTATATCAGGCGTTTGAGCATAAAAAATAATGGTCCATGTTTTTCCATCCAAAAAATTGTAATATTGCTTTATAAGTAGTCTGTATATAATAAAGTGATAAATAATAACTGCTATCTACTAATTTCTTGACTCAATTTTATATAAAATAATAGTTAGGCAACAGTTTTTGTCGTGTACATTAAATACGCATAGATTCGATATTTAATTGTTAATGATTAATTTTTAATGTTAATGTTTTCCATACAAATTACTTCTCTCAGGGACCAACAGAAGCGGAAAGAAAAATAGAGGAATTAACAAGACAACTCGAAGAAGAAATGGAAAAACAAGAGGAAGAAGGAGAATATTTTGGTAAGAAAAAATTTGCTTACACAATGTTTATTCATTCGTCTCAGAAAACCAAGGCTCATATTTCATATTTTTATGCAATAATGAGCTATCCTAGACGCGTATTACTTAATGTAAATCTAAATTATCGCTTTCAAATGCTTTTTGGCGTTATCTACAATTTTTTTTTGTTTTTCTTTCATACTTGTAATAAAAGAGAGAAAGATTTAGAAAACAATGATCGCAGGTTCGCACGGTCACCCTGAGTAAATCCATAATTTTAGATATTTCTCTGAAATGTTAAAAGGCACGATACGAAGGTTGTGCCAATTCCCACGGCGTGAGTTCGCAGTAGACCGGTTTCGGAAAACGGAATCGAGTTTCGGTGCGTCGCAATACTTTTTAACGCGACAATTCGTTGACATTCACTCTCTTACGTGCTTCCACCCACGTACTTCTCTCACGTTTTTCTCTTGCGTAAAGGGCTGAGGACGAAGGCGATGCATAGGTGTATACACAAATAGATAGCTCACTTGAATCTTTAAAAGTATTAAAATAACACTCGTATTAATATCGATAGATGCACGTGTTAAATCGATACAATATGCGATTAATAATTTCTATGGTTTCCTCGTGTCAAATACGATAACGGTATATATTTTTCAATTATGCAGTTTACAAGATTATACCTGACGCAGAATGAAATTAAATTTTTTGCTCCCTTGCTGTCTTTCTTTCTTCTTCTATTTCTGTTATGTCTATTTGCTAATTATATTTAACATGAGAAGTATAAACTAAAGAGAAGTATAAAAATATTCTGTTGAATCTATTTCTTCTTTTTTCTTCTTTGTTCGTAATAAACCATTTTATATTGTTATCATATATTTTTTCTAAACATCTAATATTTTTAGCGCTTTAATTTAATAGATATTATTGTTTTGATGTTAAAAATGAGATAGTTCTTAATTTCTTCACTTTTAAGAATATAAAAAAATCTAAAGAAATTAAGTGATGTATTTTAAATATCTACGAGTTAAATGATGATAAATTTGATGAAACAAATCTATTATTAACAAGATAAAATTTCGATTATAGATAAAATAAAATTATCGATGCTACAACAATTTAATAAAATATTGTATCAAAATGATGAAGATCATTAACTTTACTTTCTTGAAAATATTAATAAGCAATACAAAGAAAGGCAAAAGAAAATGCTATAATGTAGATTAGAAAATTATCACGATAATTTAGAAAATAAATGTGAACGCAGCCTAATAAATCGCGCAATAAGGAATGGAGCAACCAGACAGGAACCTCGGTTGAGCGAAGCAATGTCAGTCGAGAAGTGGCAAGCGTTTAGGCGAATGTAATGTCTCTCTAGTCGTTTTCATACTTAGACAGTTAGTAGTCTTCGTGTAACGTCCTATACGCGTGGCCGTATCGCTGTGTTCGGGAGCAAATCTCATTATAGATAGACCAGTCCAACTCGGATTCTAGTCCAACCTAGTCTAACGAAACGAAACTAATAAACAGCTAGTGTGGGTGCAGTTTTAAAACGTTGTGCTAAGGGATGGCAGGATTGCTGTTGCCTATCGAGAGCTGTGAGTTCACATTTTTCATCTGTTCATCCACAATAAACTGGAGACCGGGTGAATTTTAAATAATTTTTAAATTATGGAGAGAGGGGAAGGGGACGTGCGAAAATGAATGTGTCACATTGTCACATTCATTGATGGATATATTTTTAACTCCCTGATGGATAAACAATTCTCGTACTCCGCATGAATACGTTGCGCTACAAATGATTTTCGGACTTTTTGCTTCATGATGTAATCAATTTTCCGCTGAATTAAGATTTATATTTCTAATTTAATATAATCGTTTGCATTATATGAATTGTTAGATATAGGCAATTTTTAATTCGTTTGTAAAAGTATAAATGTTTAGAAATATTTGTAATGTGTTCGACAAACAATTTTGATATGTATATTGCAATGAAAGGATTCATATTTCTTCTTTATTATTTCGTAATAAGTAGCGCATAAAATTTCACATTAATTTCTTGATGATAGGTATTTGTCATACATGTGGTGAGAAAGTGACCGGTGCCGGACAAGCTTGTCAAGCAATGGGTAATCTCTATCATACCAATTGCTTCATATGCTGTTCCTGCGGAAGGGCTCTCCGTGGTAAAGCTTTCTACAACGTTCATGGCAGGGTTTACTGTGAAGAGGATTACTTGGTATGTGAGCTATTTTAATGTTGATGACGGAAATAACAGTTATTGAAATCACACTTAATTCACATATACTCATATAAATTGTTGGGTTCGCAGTATTCTGGTTTCCAACAGACGGCCGAGAAGTGCGCGATTTGCGGCCATCTTATCATGGAAATGGTAAGCGATGAGAGTCAATCATTATCATCCGTTAGATTTCTATTGTAATTCAGTATAACGTCACCTTTTGCTTTCCGCAGATACTGCAAGCTATGGGCAAATCATATCATCCGGGCTGCTTCAGGTGTTGCGTGTGCAACGAATGTCTCGATGGCGTTCCCTTTACGGTCGATGTTGACAATAAGATCTATTGTGTAAACGATTACCACAGAATGTTCGCACCTAAGTGTGCATCTTGTGGAAAGGGAATCACGCCGGTTGAGGTATGCGCGTTGGAAATTAACTCGCTTACGTCATTAAGGCGCATGGCAGGCGTTCCCGATAAAATCTCTTTTTACGAGTTGTGTTCTTTTCTATTTTAGGGAACTGAGGAAACGGTTAGGGTAGTCTCGATGGACAAAGACTTTCATGTGGACTGCTACGTTTGTGAGGATTGTGGCATGCAGTTGACCGATGAGCCGGATAAACGGTGCTACCCACTTGATGGCAGACTTATGTGTCGTGCGTGTCACATCCAACGCATATCGCATATGCAACCGAGGGCACCGCAACCGGTGTCTGCTAGCTATCAGTTTATGGGCTAAGTGTACTGACAAGCATCTGTCGGAGCTTTTCGAATTGCGCACGTAACACTAATCCGATAAAGAATACTAAAATCAATTAAATAAAACAAAGGAATCAATGTTAATATTCCTGAATGTTATAGGATCAGGACATACATACATATATATATATCGTAATACATATTAGGGCCTAGTTTTGAAAATAGACTTTCTCGAGAAAATTGATTAACAGAAAAAAAACGACAATGTGTGATATCAATTAATATTTTAATTGAGATAAGAGCTTTCAACTCTAATCTTTAGACCATTAAAAACAGCTAAGATATTAAAACTTTTTGCAAGACTGGTATGATCTATTTACTATTATATCGTTTTAATTATAAATTTTCTCGATTACTGTCAGACAATCAAAATCTATCGACAACAGATTCTAGAGAATGGCAAAAAAATTTGTAGGATCTAGTAAAAATCATGTCAAAATTTGTTAAAAGCAGATTAATGATAAAAAATCAAGCTGACTGGTGAATATTTATACAGTACATTCTTATTTTCATTGTAAATCAAGATATCATAAATCAAATTTATCCCAGAGAAATGATTCATCAAATTGATATCGAGTCGACATCAATACAAATATAATATCGACAATACGATGTCAATTATACGATGTGTCGATTCGATAATCTTGTTGAGTTAACATCTTAAAAATATTAACATCTTAAAAATATTGAATATCTTGAAATAAAAACGAACTATATACGAAACTGACCTTTGACATATTTGTTACATAATTTGTCACGGATCGGTAGAAATAGAACTGTATAAAAGACATTCGCAACAAATACAATTATCCATGAATCTGTCTTTAAACATTTATTCATAATGTTAGTGAAAACTGATCGGTTCAATCACGTTTTACATTACTTATTATAGGATTCTTGCTATTATAGTTGTCACTGTTAATCTATCACGGCGCGTATGTGCTAATATATTGAGGTAGCAAGCCGTTATTTTGATATCGATAGTTAGTCATTTTAAATTATTGACGTCTATTATTCATGTGACCTATTTAAGATGTAATAATGACATCATTTATTTATAACGTCTTTACAATGTTTTTCATACTTAACGACGTCGAATAAATGATCAATTGTCGACGTACTAGTAACATAATTATATAGTAATCAATTAATAACTTCTTACATTTATTCTGTTAATAACGCGAAAATAATGATATATATATTTTTTATGTCATTGACAGTTTATGACATTGTGCGAGTGATAAGAAATATAAGAATTTACGTCGTTTTTACGATGTTTAGACATCAAGAAATTTATTATTTTTAAAATAAAATAAAAATCACAAAAATAATTGAATTTATTAGAATTTATTAGAATATTTAACCTAGCAAATTTGTTCATTTTTATAATTTTCACTTCGTCGCAGGAACGTATAGATTCGTCATAAGAATAATTAATGACGTCAAATGAATGACATCTTGCAACCGTCAATAACGAAAAAAATGATATTTTGATGTCGACTTATGACATTGTGTACCTATGGCAAATCTACGTCATTTTTACGATGTTTGGACATCACTTTAAACGTCACATTCGTCATAAGAATGACTAATTAATGTTAAATAAACATCTTGCTTGCTATCTAAGTAATTATCAATACTTCTTATGAAAAGCAAATTATCGAATCAATACATGTCGATAGACTGTTAATTAATGTACGATAAAAATATTTAATCTGTCGCGTCCTGGGAACATTTGTTGTAGGAAAAAAATGTGATTTTAATTATTCCGATTTTTAAACAAAATAAATAAAACTACTTTCAATTAGGAAATTGCAATATTATATTGTCTTCTGGGATCAATTTGACATGTCAGTACACGTAGCATACGATTATGAGTACAAGTTCTTTTTAATCGAAGATAATTTAGAATCTAGATAAGTGGTACATTTAATATATGCGACTCTTATTTATTATATTTAGTAAAAATACTATTCTGCGAATGCAATGGTTTCATTAGAACGACTAGTTGCGCAGGCAACTGTGATATAGTAGCATAATAATTCTGTTTTTTAAACAGAAACTTCATACTTTTTAACATGTATATATAACTTTTTTTAATGTTTATTGTAATATTATACAAATTTATGATGGAAATATTAATCCCAGGAACATTCCTGCAAATTTCCTCTATCAAGTTTCATTGTACTTCATATAGCATTCATTGACAGTATTTATTAAGTCAGATATAGCGATTCGCTGCGAGTACTCGTAATATTGAAGTTCGTCGGGATATACTTCGTAGTCTTTAATGACTACAAAGAATAGAATCGAGACTGGAAAAATATGTAAGCGTGCTATAACGATCAATATACGACAATATTATAGCATTGAAAGACGCACAACTCGAGCTGCCAAATAACTATTGTTATTCTTCAGGTCTAAATGTAATTGTTATATACAATTTTAAATTCGCGCGCATATTGTAGATAACTAGTATAATCTTATTTAAATTGCATATGTATAAATGATTATCCTTCAATAAAGACAAACTGTAGTAAATGCATTTTTTATTCGATATTTTGCATCGATTCATTGTATTCTTTGATATATTATACTTCGACTGCACGAGGAATGATGAACGGGATAAATAATGAAGGAATATTTAATGCAGGAAATGATTTACAATGATGCAATATATATTTATAACAGAAATATACAACAAATCCCCGAGCTACGTCCAGCTCAGTCCGACCAGTAGGTCCGACATAATGCGGCAGTAATATTTATGGTTTTGGCGATTCCGAGTGTTGGTCCGTTTTATATTCTGCCTTGAATTTTTTCTTGTGTTCTGCTGCACATTTATTTGACTGTACTGGCTACAACACGATTAAAGGCGATTACGAAAAGTATACATGTCGCCGTAAGAACGAGAAACAAAATCTATTAAATACTACTCTTTACGCGATAAGAGCACCTCGCCAAAAACAAAAGCAAGAGAGATCAGTACGATATACTTGAGATTAATCGTGAGCGGTAACCTACTCATAGCTTTGCCCGCAGGCTGCACCATGTGTGCATGTAAAAAGAAAACAGACAAGATATTTCAAATACAAACACAGATATAATTATATATTAAATAGTTTATTTCTTCAATTTCAAAAAATGACATTGCATTTCAGATACATTACTCACCTCTACTGATTGAAGCTTGAATGATAATGCCTTCACGTAGCCTAATTTGCTCAAATATCGAATAGCCATTGTCGTTCCTCCTGTTATATTTTAGTATTAATATTTAAGATATAATGCGCAAATTATCTATTACACACATAAAATATTAAAATTACAAACCAACAGTAATAGTATATCTGATTGGGGTAAATATCTTATAAAGAGCATAAGTAATGGCCAAGTCACCAGCACTTGAATTACGCACTAAATCTATGTATTTCTCGCTAAAATTCATATATTCCAACAACTGGACTATATCCACACCACTAAAAATATATAATTTTTATGCTGATTAATTGCCAAACTCAAACAATAGTGATATGTTAATTCCATTAATACGTACTTCCTAACAGCAGTATAGAATATAGCTATCCATCCTATAGAAGTAATCACATGCACAGGTATTAACACATGCCAGTAATCTTTAGTCATTTGTTTCATTTTTTGAAATACTGTCAGTTTTTGTTCTGTTTGAGGTTTTTGGCAATTACCATCAGAACTTTGTTTAAGGTCCGAATAATATGCCAGGGTAATACCATTTTTGTTAATCTCTTGTTTCAATGATTTTTGATAAACAAATATATTATTTACAAGGCCTAAAGAATTATACGACGCGGCCTTATAACAATATCTTTCTGCAAGTGAAATATAAGCTTGATAATCCATATTGAATCTACTGAACTTCATCATGTTCATGTTTGAACACTTACTAGGAAATGCTGACTTCCAACGTGTATTGACACGACATGTGCAACATGCTGACAATGGAAGATATTTTGTTAACAATATTGAAGCATTACCTAATTCAACACTAAGTCTCAGTCCACGAGCGAAAAATACATCCATGTTCGAAAAACGCCGCTCCTTTTCCTAACCAAAAATTATAATAACCTTATACCCTTCGCGAAATGCATGTGTGATAAGAATTCGACAAATATGAGTATTGAAAACTTATGAGAGTTTTACAATTGTGCTCGTTTACGATTTTGATTGTAATATTCAAATGATTACAGTCACCACAAAACTTCCATACCTTGACATATCATATCACACCACACTCTACATTGAACAATGAACTCGATTCTCGAATGATGAAACCAGACGGCAGACTAGACGTCAATATTGTCAATATCAGTAGTGACATCTGTGGTTCAGAAATTGCTGTATAACCGTATAACTGAAATAACTGCATAAACCTACTGTAGTAAATAACAAATTTTGAATCAGACAAGATATTTCTTAAAGATTTTTGGATACCGAAAACGAAGTTTTGCGTGATGGTTGGTGAAATAAATTGCCTTTCTTCTCAAGAAGCAATTTTTTAATGTTCTTAATTAGATGATGACATATTTTAATAATTGTATCTTTTTAGATAAGATATAATTTCGAAAAATATTGTTTCAACAATTTATTCTATTATTAACTGTTAATAAATTCCTAATTAATTGTTACTCTTTCTAAAAATATAATCTTTTTAAAACACATTTCCTCTGATTAAATACTTTTTATCACTTTTTATCACACTCACGATTCAATCGGTTCAATTTTTGCGAATTTTTCCAATGAAATTTTTGTTAATCATACGAGTTAATTGAAAAGAAATGTATTATTTTTTTTATTTTTTATTTATATTTATCTTTGTCTGACTTCGAAATATAAATTTCACACATTTTGAGCTGAACAATACGCATTCAGTTCAGAGATATAGCATGACGAAATTGCTGAGTTCCGCAGACCCTGGTGTGGCCAAAAAGATAGCAAAAAATAACATTGGCAAGCTAGAGTTAAAAATCTAAAGGAAGATTACAGAAATTCTGAGGCTATTTTAGACATAAATTAAATAGCTGATTAGTATATAAATATTTGAATTTATCTGAATCCATGAAAAAGAATACAACGAAGTAAATAATAAATTGATATAATTACGTGCACGTTGAGCACGTAAATATTCACAAGAAAGAAGCAATCGGTGAACAGGTTGCATTCCAAATCCACCGAAGAAAGTGTTGTAACTTTTTAGCTAATGAGTATACATACATCTTACATATAATTTTTAAAAATTTCTGCCAAATTTAAAAAGCTAAAAGAGAAGGAAGTAGAAAAAGGGATACTATGTTCTAAGAAAAATAGATATCTATAAATAAAAATAGAAATAAAAAAAATTGGTGCAACAAAATATGTATATATTATCAATGAATAATATTAAAGATTATTGTTTTTTTTTTAGGAGTTAATGTAATTTAAAGTTCTTCTTGAAAAATATCGCAGTTAGAGTAAAAAAATAATAATTAAATTAAACAAAGATGATAAAAATATACCATATCTCATAAACATCAGAATCTTTTTACAAACTATTTTTTATAATACATACATAATTAGTTAAGCTAAAATAACTTCTTCCTTTCTATAATATATATAAAAAGATTTTATATATATAAAGATTTTAAATCACT